>NW_027048799.1:0-7716 GCF_025399875.1 Dalotia coriaria
TTTTTTTAAAAAACACATAAAACGACAGAATTTTATTTTCGTTTTATTAATAATTGCGTCTATTTGAACGTTTCAACTCTAAAAATGCTTGAAAATGCTTTTTTAGCAAAACAGCAGTTTTGAGCTTTTTAAACCGTTTTTAAAGCTAAAAACATAAAACGAGAATTTTTATTGTTTTTTTTATTGCGTCTATTTGAACGGTTTAACGTCTAAAATGCTTGAAAACTTTTTTAGCAAAACAGCACGTTTTAGCTTTAACTGCGTTTTAACGCTAAACCATAAAACGACAATTTTTTTGTTTTTCGTTTTTATTTATTGCTCTATTTGAACGATTTAACGATCTAAAATGTTGAAATGCTTATTTTGCAAAACAGCACGTTTTGAGCTTTAATCCGTTTTAAGCGTAAAAAAGCATAAAACGGAAAAATTTTTTTATTCGTTTTTATTAATATTGCGTCTATTGCGTTTCGATTAAATTGCTTGAAAAGTATTTTAGCAAAACAGCACGTTTTGAGCTTTAATCTGCGTTTTAACGGTAAAACACATAAAAGACGTTTTTTATTCGTTTTTTTTTAATATTGCTTTTATTTGAACGATTTCAACGATCTAAAATGCTTGAAAATGCTTATTTTAGCAAAACAGCACGTTTTGAGCTTTAATCTGCGTTTTAACGCGTAAAACAGCATAAAACGGAATTTTTATTCGTTTTTATTATATTGCGTCTATTTGAACGATTTCAAGCGATCTAAAATGCTTGAAAATGCTTATTTTAGCAAAACAGCACGTTTTGAGCTTTGTCTGCGTTTAACGCGTAAAACAGCATAAAACGACGAATTTTTATTATTCGTTTTTATTAATATTGCTTCTATTTGAACGATTTCAACGATCTAAAATGCTTGAAAATGCTTATTTTAGCAAAACAGCACGTTTGAGCTTTAATCTGCGTTTAACGCGTAAAACAGCATAAAAACGACGAATTTTTATTATTCGTTTTTATTAATATTGCGTCTATTTGAACGATTTCAGCGATCTAAAATGCTTGAAAATGCTGATTTAGCAAAACTGCGTTTTTGGCAGGCTTTAATCTGCGTTTTTAGCGTAAATCAGCATAAAACGACGGTACCGTATTCGTTTTATTAATGTTAGTCTATTTGAAGACGATTTCAACGATCTAAAATGCTTGAAAATGCTTATTTTAGCAAACAGCACGTTTTGAGCTTTTAATCTGCGTTTTAACATAAAAACAACTTATAAAACGACAGGATTTTATTATTCGTTTTATTAATGTGCGTCTATTTGAACGATTTCAACGATCTAAAATGCTTGAAAATGCTTATTTTAGCAAAACAGCACGTTTTGAGCTTTAATCTGCGTTTTAACGCGTAAAACAACATAAAAACGACAGAAGTTTTATTGTTGTTTTGTAATATTGCGTCTATTTGAACGATTTCAACGATCTAAAATGCTTGAAAATGCTTATTTTTAGCAAAACAGCACGTTTGAGGCTTTAATCTGCGTTTTAACGCGTAAAACAACATAAAAGCGACGGGTACATTATTCGTTTTATTAATATTAGCTTCCTGTTTGAACGATTTCAGCGTCTAAAATGCTTGAAAGTAGCATTTTAGCAAAACAGCACGTTTTGAGCTTTATTCTGCGTTTTTAACGCGTATAACAGCATAAAAAGCGACAGAAATTTTATTATTCGTTTTTTATTAATATTTGGCTTCTATTTGAACGATTTCAGCGATCTGATGCTTGAAGAGCATTTGTAAAACAGCACGTTTGAGGCTGTAATCTGCGTTTTTAACGCGTAAAACAACATAAAAACGACGAATTTTTTATTATTCGTTTTTTATTAATATTGCGTCTATTTGAACGATTTTCAACGATCTAAAATGCTTGAAAATGCTTATTTTAGCAAAACAGCAGCACGTTTGAGCTTTAATCAACGTTTTAACGCATAGAACAGCTTTATAAAAACGACATTTTTTATTATTGACATTAATATTGCGTCTGTTTGAACGATTTCAACGATCTAAAATGCTTGAAAATGCTTATTTTAGCAAACAGCGCGTTTTGAGCTTTAAGCTGCGTTTTAACGTAAAACAGCATAAAACGACGAATTTTATTATTCGTTTTTATTAATATTGCTTCTATTTGAACGATTTCAACGATCTAAAATGCTTGAAAATGCTTATTTTAGCAAAACAGCACGTTTTGAGGCTTTAATCTGCGTTTTAACGCGTAAAACAGCATAAAACGACGAATTTTTATTATTCGTTTTATTAATGTTAGCTTCTATTTGAACGATTTCAACGATCTAAAATGCTTGAAAATGCTTATTTTAGCAACAGCACGTTTTGAGCTTTAATCTGCGTTTTAACGCGTAAACAACAAAAACGACGAATTTTTTATTATTCGTTTTTTTATAAATATTGCGTCTATTTGAACGATTTCAACGATCTAAAATTCTTGAAAATGCTTATTTTAGCAAACAGCACGTTTGAGCTTTAATCTGCGTTTTAACGCGTAAAGCAACATAAAAACGACGAATTTTTATTATTCGTTTTTTATTAATGTGCTTCTATTTGAACGATTTCAACGATCTAAAATGCTTGAAACTGGCATTTTAGATCGTTAAATCGTTCAAATAGAAGCAATATTAATAAAAACGAATAATAAAAATTCGTCGTTTTATGCTGTTTTACGCGTTAAACGCAGATTAAAGCTCAAAACGTGCTGTTTTGCTAAAATAAGCATTTTCAGAATTTTAGATCGTTGAAATCGTTCAAATAGACGCAATATTTATAAAAAACGAATAATAAAAAATTCGTCGTTTATGCTGTTTTACGCGAATTAAAACGCAGATTAAACTCCAAAACGTGCTGTTTTTGCTAAAATAAACATTTTCAAGCATTTTAGATCGTTGAAATCGTTCAAATAGAAACAGTAATAAAAACGGAATAATAAAAATTCGTCGTTTTTATGCTGTTTTACGCGTTAAAACGCAGATTAAAGCTCAAAACACATTGCTGTTTTGCTAAAATAAGCATTTTCAAGCATTTAGATCGTTGAAATCGTTCAAATAGAAGCAATATTAATAAAAACGAATAATAAAAAAATTCGTCGTTTTTTGTTTTACGCGTTAAAACGCGGCAAAGCTCAAAACGTGCTGTTTTGCGTAAAGCATTTTTTCAAGCATTTTAGATCGTTGAAATCATTTCAAATAGACGCAATATTAATAAAAACGAATAATAAAAATTTCGTCGTTTTTTATGCTGTTCTATGCGTTAAAACGCTGATTAAAGCTCAAAACGTGCTGTTTTGCTAAAATAAAGCATTTTCAAGCATTTAGATCGTTGAAATCGTTCAAATAGACGCAATATTAATAAAAACGAATAATAAAAATTCGTCGTTTTATGCTGCGTTAAACGCAGATTGCAGCTCAAAACGTGCTGTTTTTGCTAAAATAAGCATTTTCCAGAAGCATTTGAATCGTTGAAATCGTTCAAATAGGCAATATTAATAAAAAACGAATAATAAAAATTTCGTCGTTTTTTTATGCTGTTATGCGTTAAAACGCGAATAAAGCTCAAAACGTGCTGTTTTGCTAAAAATAAGCATTTTCAGAAGCATTTTAGATCGTTGAAATCGTTCAAATAGAAGCAATATTAATAAAAAACGAATAATAAAAAATTCGTCGTTTTACATGCTGTTTTTACGCGTTAAAACGCAGATTAAAGCCAAAACGTGCTGTTTTTGCTAAAATAAGCATTTCAAGCATTTTAGATCGTTGAAATCGTTCAAATAGACGCAATATTAATAAAACGAATAATAAAAAGCTTCACCGTCGTTTTTATGCTGTTTTACGCGTTAAAACGCAGATTAAAGCTCAAAACGTGCTGTTTTGCTAAAATAAGCATTTTCAAAGCATTTTAGATCGTTGAAATCGTTCAAATAGACGCGTATTAATAAAAAACGAATAATAAAAAGCTTCGTCGTTTTATGCTGTTTTACGCGTTAAAACGCAGATTAAACTGCGAAACGTGCTGTTTTGCTAAAATAAAGCATTTTCAAGCATTTTTAGATCGTTGAAATCGTTCAAATGGGCGCAATATTGGCAAAAGCAGATAATAAAAATTTGTCGTTTTATACTGGTTTACGCGTTAAAACGCAGATTAAAAGCTCAAAACGTTGTGCAGTTTGCTAAAATAACATTTTCAAGCATTTTAGATCGTTGAAATCGTTTCAAAATAGAAGCAATATTAATAAAACGAATAATAAAAGATTTCGTCGTTTATATGCTGTTTTACGCGTTAAGAAACGCAGATTAAAGCTCAAAACGTGCTGTTTTTGTTAAAATAAGCATTTTCAAGCATTTTGGATCGTCCGTTTAAATAGAAGCAATATTGGCAAAAACGAATAATAAAATTCGTCATTTTGCCGCATTTTGCGTGGGCGCGATTTAAAAACTCAAACGTGCTGTTTTGCTAAAATAAGCATTTTTCAAGCATTTAGATCGTTGTCGTTCAAATAGACGCAATAGTAATAAAACCTTCGCAAAAGAACGTCACGTTTTTATGCTGTTTTACGCGTTAAAGCGCGGTAAAACAAACGTGCTGTTTTGCTAAAATAAAGCATTTCAAGCATTTTAGATCGTTGAAATCGTTCAAATAGAAGCAATAGTAATAAAAACGGAATAATAAAAAATTCGTGTTTGCATTTTACGCTTTAAAACGCAGATTAAAACTCAAACGTGCTGTTTTGCTAAAATAAGCTTTTCAGAATTTAGATCGTTGAAATCCGTTCAAATAGACGCAATATTTATAAAAACGAATAATAAAAAATTCGTCGTTTTTATGCTGTTTTACGCGTTAAAACGCAGATTAAACTCAAAACGTGCTTGTTTGCTAAAATAAGCATTTTCAAGCATTTTTAGATCGTTGAAATCGTTCAAATAGAAGCAATATTAATAAAAACGAATAATAAAAAATTCGTCGTTTTTTATGCTGTTTACGCGTTAAAACGCAGATTAAAAACTCAAAACGTGCTGTTTTGCTAAAATAAGCATTTTCAAGCATTTTAGATCCGTTGAAATCGTTTCGATAGAAGCAATAATGTAAAAACGAATAATAAAAATTCGTCGTTTTATGCTGTTTTACGCGTTAAACGCGGCAAAAACTCAAAACGTGCTGTTTTGCTTTAAAATAAGCATTTTCAAGCATTTTTGAAAGATCGTTGAAATCGTTCAAATAGACATAATATTAATAAAACGGGCATAAAAATTTCGTCGTTTTATGCTGTTCTATGCGTTAAAACGCTGATTAAAGAAGCTCAAAACGTGCTGTTTTGCTAAAATAAGCATTTTGCAACGTACAGATCGTTGAAATCCCCGTTCCAAATAGACGCAATATTAATAAAAACGAATAATAAAAATTCGTCGTTTTATGCTGTTTTACGCGTTAAAACGCAGATTACAGCTCAAAACGTGCTGTTTTAAAATAAGCATTTTCAAGCATTTTAGATCGTTGAAATCGTTCAAATAGAAGCAATATTATTAAAACAGCGAATAATAAAAATTTCGTCGTTTTTATGCTGTTATACGCCCAAAACGCAGAATAAAGCTCAAAACGCGTGCTGTTTTGCTGGTAAAGCATTTTCAAGCATTTTGAATCGTTGAAATGTTTAAAATAGAAGCAATGGCTAATAAAAACAGATAATATTAAAAATTCGTCGTTTTTTATGCTGTTTTACGCGTTAAAACGCAGATTAAAGCTCAAAACGTGCTGTTTTGCTAAAATAAGCATTTTCAAGCATTTTAGATCGTTAAATCGTTCAAATAGACGCAATATTAATAAAAACGAATAATAAAAACTTCGTCGTTTTATGCTGTTTTGCCCGTTAAAACGCAGATTAAAGCTCAAAACGTGCTGTTTTGCTAAATAAGCATTTTCAAGCATTTTGAATCATTTAAATCGTTCAAATATAGACACGCAATATTAATAAAAACAGATAATAAAAATTTCGTCGTTTTATGCGGTATACGCGTTAAAACGCAGAATAAAGCTCAAAACGTGCTGTTTTGCTAAAATATGCATTTTCAAGCATTTTAGATCGTTGAAATCGTTCAAATAGACGGAATATTAATAAAAATGAATAATAAAAAATTCGTCGTTTTTATGCTGTTTTACGCGTTAAAACGGTGATTAAAGCTCAAAACGGGTGTTTTTTAAAATAAGCAATTTCAAGCATTTTTTGACGTTTAAATCGTTCAAATAGAAGCAATATTAATAAAACGAATAATAAAAAATTCCCTCGTTTTATGCTGTTTTACGCGTTTAAAAAGCAGATTAAAGCTCAAAACGTGCTGTTTTGCTAAAAAAAAGCATTTTCAAGCATTTTTTTGATCGTTGAAATCGTTCAAATAGACGCAATATTAATAAAAAAGAATAATAAAAATTTGTCGTTTTTTTAACTTTTTTTCCCTTATAACGCAGATTAAAACTCGAAAAGGCTGTTTTGCTAAAATAAGCATTTTCAAGCATTTTAGATCGTTGGGAAAACGTTCAAAAAAACAATATTAATAAAAAAAAGAATAATAAAAATTTTGTCGTTTTTAAGTTTTTTTGGCGTTAAAACGCAGATTAAAAACTCAAAACGTGCTGTTTTGCTAAAAAAAAGCATTTTCGCTTTTGGGTCGTTGAAATCGTTCAAATAGACGCAATATTAAAAAAAAAAAACGAATAATAAAAAATTTTTGCCCTTTTTTTTTTGTTTTAGCGTTAAAACGCTGATTAAAACCCAAAACTTTCTGTTTTTCTAAAAAAGCATTTTCAAGCATTTTAACCCCGGGGGAAATGTTTTAAAATAGACGCAATATTAATAAAAACGAAAAAAATAAAAAATTCGTCGTTTTTATGCTGTTTTTCCCCGTTAAAAAAGCGATTAAAAACTCAAAACGTGTGTTTTTTGCTAAAATAACATTTTCAAGCATTTTTGATCGTTGAAATCGTTCAAATAGAAACAATATTAATAAAAAAAGAAAATAAAAAAACGTCGTTTTTTTCCTGTTTTACGCGTTAAAACGCAGATTATAGCTCAAAACGTGCTGTTTTGCTAAAATAAGCATTTTCAAAACATTTTTTGATCGTTGAAATCGTTCAAATAAAAATATTTAAAAAAAACGAATAAAAAAATTCGTCGTTTTTTTGTTTTTTTACGCGTTAAAAAGCAGATTAAAAACTCAAAACGTGCTGTTTTTTCTAAAAAAGCATTTTCAAGAAGATCGTTGGGAAAAACCCTTCAAATAGACGCAATATTAATAAAAAACGAATAATAAAAAATTCGTCGTTTTTTGCTGTTTTACGCGTTAAAACGCAGATTAAAGCCAAAAAGTGCTGTTTTGCTTTTAAAAAAGCATTTTCAAAACATTTTAGATCGTTGAAATGTTCAAATAGACGCAATAATTAATAAAAAAGAATAATAAAAAATTTTGTCGTTTTTAAGCGTTTTTTACGCGTTAAAAAGCAGAATAAAAACTCAAAACGTGCTGTTTTGCTAAAATAAGCATTTTCAAGGGATTTTAGATCGTTGGGAAAAACCCTTCAAATAGGCCCCAATATTAATAAAAAAAGAATAATAAAAAAAATTTGTCGTTTTTTTGCTGTTTTTTGCAAATTAAAAACCCCCAAAATTTTGCAAATCCAA
Organism: Dalotia coriaria; assembly: GCF_025399875.1. Lineage (NCBI taxonomy): Eukaryota > Metazoa > Arthropoda > Insecta > Coleoptera > Staphylinidae > Dalotia > Dalotia coriaria. The sequence goes on from NW_027048799.1 coordinate 7,711, forward strand.
AACGTT
>NW_027048800.1:0-7710 GCF_025399875.1 Dalotia coriaria
ATAAAAACGAATAGCAAAAGCACCATCGTTTTCTTATCCCGTTTCCACGGGTTAAAACGCAGAATAAAGTCAAAACGTGCTGCTCAAAATAAAGATTGCTATTTAGGACGTTGAAATCAAACAAGAAGCAATATTAATAAAAACGAATAATGTACCGTCGTTTTGCGTTTTACGCGTTAAAACGCGATTAAAATAAAACGTGCTGCTGTTGTGTCGTTATTTTCGCTATTTGTCGTTGAAAATGTTCAAAACAGACGCACATTAATAAAGATTTTATCAATAAAAATTCCTCGTTTCATACAAAGCTGCCTATCGCCAAAAACGATTGCCAAACGTGCGCCGTTTTCGTTGTGTCAGCATGCCAGTTATTTTAGATCGCCGAAATCGTTTCAAACAGAAGCAGCCATGAACGCATCCAACAATACCTTCGTCAGCTTACGTTAGTTTTATACGCGTTGCAAACGCAGATTAAAAGTTGTAACGCAGTTGCAGTCGTTATTTTTTCAGTTATTTAGATCGCCGAAATCGCCAGACGCGGCTGAGCTGGTTGCACCCATCGGTCAAAATTTCCGTCGCTTCCTTTATGCTGTTTCACGCGCTTCAAACGCAGAATGTCAAAACGCAAGTTGCCTTTGTTAAAATGTTATCAGTTATTTAGATCGTTGAAATCGTTCAACAGCGAATATTAATAAAACGAATAATGTACCCGTCGCTTCCTTTATACAGTTTTACGCGCCAAAACCCAGATTGTGCCAAACGCAGCGCTTGTTAAAATAAGTTATTTTCGTTATCGCTGAAATCGTTCAAAATGGCATCTAAATATTAATAAAAAGTCTTAGTCGGTCAAATGTCGTGCTTTATGCTGCCACGCGCCAAAACGCCGATTAAAAGCCTGCAAACGTTTCAGCAAAATAAATATTTTCGCCATCGCCGGAAACGTTCAAATAGTGACGCAATATTAATAAAAACGAATATCGTACTGTCGTTTTTATGCTTACGTTGCTGATTAAAGTCAAAACGTGCGCCGTTTCGTTAAAAATATCAAGCATTTTCAAGAGTTTTAGATCGTTGAAATCGTCTCTGCTGAATAAAACCAGTCGGGTCAGCCGATTGTCGTTTTTATGTTACGCCAAAACGCAGATTAAAAGCTCGTAAACGTGCCTGTTGTTTAGATCGCCGAAATCGTTAAAATACAATACGAATAAAAACGCAAATAATAAAATTTCGTCGTTTTATGCCAGCTTACGCGTTAAAAATCCAGACAAAGTTCAAACGCGCCGTTTGCTGTGTCAGTTATTTCGTTATTTAGATCGTTGAAATCGTTCGACAGACGCAATATTTAATAAAACGAATAACAAAATTCGTCGTTTTATGCCGTTCACGCGCCTAAACGCAGAATGCCAAAACGTGCCGTTTCGTTAAACAAAGATTGCCATTTTAGATCGAACGTTCAAACAGCTAAATAATAAAAACGAATACCGTCGTTTTATGCTACCACGCGCCAAACAGACAATGCCAAAAACGTGCCGTTTTGCCGAAAATGTTATTTTCGGTTTTGACGTGCTGAAATGTTCAAATAGACGCAATATTAATAAAAACTTAACAATGTACTGTCGTTTATGCTGTTTACGTTAAAACGCAGCATTAAACGCGCCGTTTCGTTAAAATGCTATTTATTACGACGTTGAAAATCGTTCAAATGCAGCCAAATATTGGTCAAAAACGAATAATAAAATTCGTCGTTTTTATGCTGTTTTGCCGCGCCAAAACGCATTAAAGCCAAACGCCGTTTTGCTGTGCCGTTATTTTCGCTATTTTGTATCGCTGAAATGCAATGAAGCAATATTAATAAAACGAATACGTACTGTCATGCGTTAGCTTTACGCGCTAAATGTAGATGTTGCGCTGTTTCAAAATAAGCTTTCGCTATTTAGACGTTGAAATGTTCAACAGACGCATTAATAAAATCGAATACCGCTGTCGTTTTTGCCAGTTTACGCGCCAAAACGCATCGTTAAACGCTGCTACAAGAGCTAAAGAGCTTATCGAATCGTTCAAAATAGAAGCAATACACAAAGTGAATACCGCAGTTTTAGTTTACGCGTTAAAACGTAGATTGTGCTCAAAACGCGCTGCAAAATGCTTGAAAATGCTTATTTTAGCAAAACAGCACGTTTTGAGCTTTAATCTGCGTTTTAACGCGCAAAACAGCATAAAACGACGAATTTTTATTAACTTTTTCATTAATACTGCGTCTATTTGAACGATTTCAACGATCTAAAATGCTTGAAAATAAAAGTATTTTGTAAAAAACAGCACGTTTTGAGTTTTAATCTGCGTTTTAACGCGTAAAACAGCATAAAAACGATGAATTTTTGTATATTTGTTTTTATTAATATTGCTTCGTATTTGTAAACGTGATTTCAACGATTCAAATGCTTGAATATGCTTATTTTAGCAAAACAGCACGTTTTGAGCTTTAATCTGCGTTTAACGCGCAAAACAGCATAAAAAGGACGAAATTTTATTATTCGTTTTTATTAATATTGCTTCATTTGAACGATTTCAACGATCTAAAATGCTTGGAAAATGCTTATTTTAGCAAAACAGCACGTTTTTGAGCTTTAATCTGCGTTTTAACGCGTAAAACAGCATAAAAACGACGAATTTTTATTATTCGTTTTTATTAATATTGCGTCTATTTGAACGATTTCAATGATCTAAAATGCTTGAAAAATGCTTTATTTGTTAAAACAGCACGTTTTGAGCTTAATCTGCGTTCTAACGCGTAAACAGCACAAAACGTCGAATTTTTATTATTCGTTTTTATTAATATTGCGTCTATTTGAACGATTTCAACGATCTAAAATGCTTGAAAATGCTTATTTTAGCAAAAACAGCACGTTTTGAGTTTTAATCAGCGTTTAACGCGTAAAACAGCATAAAAAACGACGAAATTTTATTATTCGTTTTTATTAATATTGCGTCTATTTGAACGATTTCCCAACGATCTAAAATGCTTGAAATGCTTATTTTAGCAAAACAGCACGTTTTGAGTTTTAATCTGCGTTTTAACGCGTAAAACAGCATAAAAACGACGAATTTTTTTATTATTCGTTTTTATTAATATTGCGTCTATTTGAACGATTTCAACGATCTAAAATGCTTGAAAATGCTTATTTGAGCAAAACAGCATCGTTTTGAGTTTTTAATCTGCGTTTTAACGCGTAAAACAGCATAAAACGACGAATTTTTTATTATCTGCCTTTTTAATATTGCTTCGATTTGAACGATTTCAACGGATCTAAAATGCTTGAAAAATGCTTATTTTAGCAAAACAGCACGTTTGAGTTTTTTATTCTGCGTTTTAACGCGTAAAACAAGCATAAAAACGACGAAATTCTATTATTCGTTTTCAATATTGCGTCTATTTGAACGATTTCAACGATCTAAAAATGCTTGAAAAGTTTATTTTAGCAAAACAGCACGTTTGAGCTTTACCCGCGTTTTAACGCGTAAAACAAGTACAAAATGACGAATTTTGATATTCCTTTTTTATTACTATTGCTTCTATTTAAACGATTTCAACGATTTAAAATGCTTGAAAATGCTTATTTTAGCAAAACAGCACGTTTTGAGTTTTAATCTGCGTTTTGCCTAAAACAGCATAAAAACGACGAAATTTTTATTATTCGTTTTTTATTATTATTGCTTCTATTTGAACGATTTCAACGATCTAAAAATGCTTGAAAATGCTTATTTTAGCAAAAACAGCACGTTTTGAGCTGTAATCTGCGTTTTAACGCGTATAACAGCATAAAACGACGAATTTTTTATTATTCGTTTTTATTAATATTGCGTCTATTTGAACGATTTCAACGATCTTAGAATGCTTAAAAAATACTTGACAGTAAAACAGCACGTTTTGAGCTTTAATCTGCGTTTTAACGCGTAAAACAGCATAAAACGACGAAATTTTATTATCTGTTTCTACATTATTGCGTCTATTTGAACGATTTCAACGATCTAAAATGCTTGAAATGCTTATTTTTTAGCAAAAACAGCACGTTTTGAGCTTTATTCTGCGTTTTAACGCTGCAAAACAGCATAAAACGACAAATTTTTTTTTTGTTTTTTATTTTATTGCGTCTATTTGAACGTGATTTCAACGACTCCAAAATGCTTGGTATCAAGCGGTTTTGTTGCAAAACAGCAATGTTTTGAGTTTTAATCTGCGTTTTAACGCGTAAAACAGCATAAAACGACGAATTTTTTATTAATCCTTTTTTCATTAATACTTTCGTGCCCGTTTTGAACGATTTCAACGATCTAAAATGCTTGAAAATGCTTTATTTTAGCAAAACAGCACGTGTTTTGAGTTTTAATCTGCGTTTAACGCGTAAACAGCATAAAAAAAAACGACGGTTTTTATTATTTGTTTTTTATTAATATTGCTTCTATTTGAACGATTTCAACGATCTAAAATGCTTGAATATGTTTATTTCATGTCGCGCACGTTTTGAGTTTTAATCTGCGTTTTAACGCGTAAAACAGCATAAAAGGATGAAATTTTTATTATTCGTTTTATTAATATTGCTTCTATTTGAACGATTTAACGATCTAAAATGCTTAAAATAAGCGCATATTTTAAAGCAAAACAGCACGTTTGAGCTTTAATCTGCGTTTAACGCGTAAACAGCATAAAAACGACGAATTTTTATTATTCGTTTTTATTAATATTGCGTCTATTTGAAATCGATTTCAACGATCTAAAAATGCTTGGAAAAAATGCTTATTTTAGCAAAACAGCACGTTTTGAGCTTTAATCTGCGTTTTAACGCAAAACAGCATAAAAACGTCGAATTTTTTATTATTCGTTTTTATTAATATTGCGTCTATTTGGAACGACGGAAATTGATCTAAAATGCTGAAAATGCTTATTTTAGCAAAACAGCACGTTTTGAGTTTAATCAGCGTTTTAACGCGTGTAAAACAGCATAAAAACGACGAAATTTTATTATTCCGTTTTTATTAATATTGCGTCTACGGAACGATTTCAACGATCTAAAATGCTTGAAAATGCTTATTTTGCGCAAAAACAGCACGTTTTTTTTTTTTTTTTTTTTTTTTTTTTTTTTTTTTTTTTTTTTTTTTTTTTTTTTTTTTTTTTTTTTTTTTTTTTTTTTTTTTTTTTTTTTTTTTTTTTTTTTTTTTTTTTTTTTTTTTTTTTTTTTTTTTTTTTTTTTTTTTTTTTTTTTTTTTTTTTTTTTTTTTTTTTTTTTTTTTTTTTTTTTTTTTTTTTTTTTTTTTTTTTTTTTTTTTTTTTTTTTTTTTTTTTTTTTTTTTTTTTTTTTTTTTTTTTTTTTTTTTTTTTTTTTTTTTTTTTTTTTTTTTTTTTTTTTTTTTTTTTTTTTTTTTTTTTTTTTTTTTTTTTTTTTTTTTTTTTTTTTTTTTTTTTTTTTTTTTTTTTTTTTTTTTTTTTTTTTTTTTTTTTTTTTTTTTTTTTTTTTTTTTTTTTTTTTTTTTTTTTTTTTTTTTTTTTTTTTTTTTTTTTTTTTTTTTTTTAAAAAAAAAAAAAAAAAAAAAAAAAAAAAAAAAAAAAAAAAAAAAAAAAAAAAAAAAAAAAAAAAAAAAAAAAAAAAAAAAAAAAAAAAAAAAAAAAAAAAAAAAAAAAAAAAAAAAAAAAAAAAAAAAAAAAAAAAAAAAAAAAAAAAAAAAAAAAAAAAAAAAAAAAAAAAAAAAAAAAAAAAAAAAAAAAAAAAAAAAAAAAAAAAAAAAAAAAAAAAAAAAAAAAAAAAAAAAAAAAAAAAAAAAAAAAAAAAAAAAAAAAAAAAAAAAAAAAAAAAAAAAAAAAAAAAAAAAAAAAAAAAAAAAAAAAAAAAAAAAAAAAAAAAAAAAAAAAAAAAAAAAAAAAAAAAAAAAAAAAAAAAAAAAAAAAAAAAAAAAAAAAAAAAAAAAAAAAATAAAAAAACTTTTTTTTTTTTAAGCGTTTTTTTTAAAATTTTTTAAATCCAAATGGGAAAGGGGTTTTTTTAAAAAATTTTTTGAGTTTTAACCTTTTTTCGCGTAAAAACTAAAAACGAAATTTTTTTTTTTTTTTTTTAATTGCCTTTTGAACGATTTTAACGATCTAAAATGCTTGAAAATGCTTTTTTTGCCCAAAAAATTTTTAGTTTTAAACGCGTTTAACCAAACAGTTAAAAAAAAGGGTTTTTATTTTTTTTTTTTATTAAATTGTTCTATTTGAACGAAAAAACAAAATTTTTTTTAGAAACAAGGGGGGTTTTTTTTTAAAGCTTTTTTTCGCAAAAAATGGGTTTAAAATTTTATTACGTTTTATTAAATTTTTTAAAATTTAAGAAAAAGCTTAAAAAGCTTTTTAAAAAACAGCATTTTGAACCCTTTTTAAAAGCTAAAAGACGAAATTTTTTTTTTTTTTTTTTAAATTTCTTTTTGAAACGATTTAACTTAAAAAGCTTTAAAAGCTTTTTTAAAAAAACGCATTTTTTTAAATTTTTTAAAGGGGGAAAAAAAAAAAACTAATTTTTAATTCTTTTTTTTTAAAGCCTTTTTTCCCTTTTTTTCCTAAAACCGAAAAGCTTTTTTAAAAAACCCTTTTTATTTTAAAAGCGTTTTAACCCAAACACATAAAAAAACAAAATTTTATTAAACCCTTTTTTTTAATTGCGTTTTAAAATTTAACACTAAAAGCGAAAATTTTTATTTTAAAAAAACCCTTTTATTTAACGGTTTTAACGCGAAAAGTTAAAAAAAAAAATTTTTTTATTCGTTTTTATTTAAACCATTTGAACGATTTAAAATTAAAATCTTTTAAAAAGCTTATTTGACAAAACACATTTTTTTTAAAAAACTTTTTTAAGCAAAACAGCAAAAAGGAAAATTTTTTTTTTCGTTTTTAAAAATTTGGATTTTTGCATTTAAAAAAAAATGCTTAAAAAAAATTTTTTGCAAAACAACTTTTAAATTGGTTTTTAACGCGTAAAAAAGCAAAAACACAAAATTTCTTTTTTAATATTTTTTTTAAAAATTTTTTTTAAAAATGCTTTTAAAATGCTTTTTTTTAAAAAACCCAATTTTTTGGTTTAACGCCAAAAAACTAAAAAGTTTTTTTTTTTTTTTTTTTTTGGTTTTTTAAATTTTTTCCCAAAATTTAAAAAATTTTTTTAAAAAAAAAGGAGCTTTAATCTCGTTTTAACGCGAAAACAGCATAAAAAGACGAATTTTTTTTTTCCTTTTATTAATATTGCTTCTATTTAAAAAAAATTTTAACGATTTTAAAAAAGCTTAAAATTTATTTTAAAAAAACACGTTTTTAGCTTTAATTTTTTAAAGCAAAAAACCCAAAAAAAAAAAAAATTTTTATTATTCGTTTTTATTATTTTTGCCATTTAACGAAATTTCAAAAATTTGCAAAAACTTTTTTTGCAAAAAAAAAGTTTTGGGAAATTTTTTTTGGGTTAAATTTTTCGCTTTTGTTTTTTTTAAAAAATTTGAAATTTAACAAAACGTTTTAAATTTTTTTTTTAAAAAAACAAAATTTTTTTTTTTCCTTTTCCTAAACGCTAAAAAAAAAAAGAATTTTTTTTTTTTGTTTTATTAAATTTCTTTTTAACAAACGATTAAAAACTTAAAAACATTTTAGCAAAAAACAGTTTTAGCTTTTTTTTGGGTTTTAAAAAAAGCTAAAAG
>NW_027048801.1:0-7703 GCF_025399875.1 Dalotia coriaria
AAATTCTATTTGTTTTGCTTAAAAAGATTAACAAAAATTTTTGCAAAATAAATTTTTAAAATTTTAATGGAAATTTACCAAAAAAAATAAAAAAAACCCCAAAAAATTTTCGCTTTTCCCGTTCGTTAAAAGAAGCAATAAATAAACTTTTAAAATTGCTTTTAAGTTTTTACGTTAAAACAGATTAAAGCGCAATTAAAAATAACATAAATCGTTTTATTTACGTTAAAAAGAATAAATAAAACGATATAAAATTGTCGTTTTTTTTACGCGTTAAAACGCGTAAAGCTTAAAGGTGTTTAAAAAAACGATCAAATCGTTTTTATCGCTTAAACGTTCAAATAGAAGAATATTAAAACGAAAACTTTTCATTTTATTTTACGGTTTAAACGATTTCAAAACGTGCTATTTAAAAACATTTTAATTTCATCGTTTAATTTTTTCAAAACGTATAAATAAAAATGCTATTCGTTTTTAGTTTTAGACGTTAAAACGTTAAAAGAACGTTTTTTCTAAAAAATTTTAAACATTTTATCGCTGTTTCGTTAAAGCAATTAAAAAAACGAATTCTAATAATGCTGTTTTAGCTTAAAATTTAAACTCAAATGCGCAATTTTAAAACAATAAAAAAGTTTTATGCGTTTCGTTCCGTTAAAAGCAAATTAAATAAAATGTTTTAAAATAATCTTTTAGCATTTTATCGTTAAAACGTTCAAAAGCGCAAATACTAAAAAAAAAATTTTTTTTAAAGCTGTTCGCTAAAAGAAATTTAAACTAAAAGCTGTTTTAAAAAATTTTAGCTTTTTATCGTTAAATCGTCAAAAAAAAAATAAAACGAAATAAAAATTTCGTTATTTTTCGTTTTAGTAAACGAGATTATCAAATGCTTTTTTAAAAAACAAGCATTTTAATCTGTCGTTAACGTTACGTTTAAAAGAGAAAAAATTCAAAACGTTTTGTAATAGAGCTTTTAAGCTTTTTACGAAATCTTAAATAAAGTTGTTGTCAAAAAGCATTTAAATTTTATTTTTTGATCTTCTTTAACGCAATTAAACAAAACGAAAATTCAGCATTTTCAAGATTTTGCGTTGAAATCGATTAATAAGCTATTATAAAAAGAATAATAAAAATCGTCATTTTATGCTCTTTAGTTAAAACGAGATTAAAGCTAACGTGCTGTTTTGCTAAAATAAGCATTTTCAAGATTTTAGATCGTTGAAATCGCAAATAAATATTAAAAAAGAATAATAAAAATTTCGTCGTTTTTGCTGTTTTACGCGTTAAAACGCAGAATAAAGCTCAAAACGTGCTGTTTTGCTAAAATAAGCATTTTCAAGCATTTTAATCGTTGAAATCGTTCAAAAGAAGCAATTTAAAAAAAACGAATAATAAAAATTGCGTTTTATGCGTTTTACGCGTTAAACGCAGATTAAAGCTCAAAACGTCTTTTCTAAAATAAATTTTCAAGCATTTTAGATCGTGAAATCTTCAAATAGACGCAATTAATAAAAAACGAATAATAATTTCGTCTTTTATGTGTTTTGCGTTAAAACGCAGTAGTCAAACTAGATTTTGCAAAATAAGCATTTCAAGCATTTTAGATCGCTAAATCGTTAAAAAAGCAAATAATAATAACGAATAATAAAAATTCGCATTTTTATCGCTTAACGCGTTAAAACGTATTAAAAAGCTTCAAAACGCTTTTTGTAAATTTAAGCATTTTCAAGCATTTTAGACGAAAACGCTCAAATAGACGCATATTAGAATAAACAGAAAAAATCGTCGTTTTATGCTAAATTTACGCGTTAAAACGAATAAAGCTCAAACGCAGTTTTATAAAAATAAGCATTTTCAAAATTTAGATCGTTGAAATCGTTCAAATAGAAAATATTAAAAAACGAATAATAAAAATTGTCGTTTTTAAGCGTTTTACGCGTTAAACGCAGATTAAAGCTCAAAACGTGCTGTTTTGCTAAAATAAGCATTTTCAAGCATTTTAGATCGTTGAAATCGTTCAAATAGACGCAATATTAAAAAAAGATAATAAAATTTCGTTTTTGCTGTTTTAGCGTTAAACAGATTAAAGCTCAAAGTGCTATTTTGCTAAAATAATTATTTTCAAGCATTTTAGATCGTTGAAATCGTTCAAATAGACGCAATAAAATTAAACAATATAAATTGCATTTTATCTGTTTTACGTTAAAAGCAGAATATAAGCTCAAAACGTCTGATTGCTAAAATAAGCATTTTAAACATTTTAATCGTGAAATCGTCTCAAATAGCAAATTAATAAAAACGAATAATTAAAATTCGCCGTTTTATGTGATTTACGCGTTAAAACGCAGAATAAAGCTACGTTATGTTTTGCTAAAATAAGATTTTCAAGCATTTTAGATCGTGAAATCGTTCAAATAGAAGTTCAATATTTAAAAACGAATAATAAAAAATTCGTCGTTTTATGTGATTACGCGTTAAAACGCAGATTAAAGCTCAAACGTCCTGTTTTGCTAAAATAAGCATTTTCAAGCATTTTAGATCGTTGAAACGTTCAAATAGAAGCAATATTAAAAAAACGAATAATAAAATTTCGTCGTTTTATGCTGTTTTACGCGTTAAAACGCAGATTAAAGCTCAAAACGTGCTGTTTTGCTAAAATAAGCATTTTCGCATTTTAGATCGTTGAAATCATTCAAATAGACGCAATATTAATAAAAACGAATAAAAAAATTGTCGTTTTTATGCTGTTTTACGAGTTAAAACGCAGATTAAAGCTCAAAACGTGCTGTTTTGCTAAAATAAGCATTTTCAAGCATTTTAGATCGTTGAAATCGTTTAAATAGAAGCAATATTAATAAAAACAAATAATAAAAATTCGTCATTTTATGCTCTTTACGCGTTAAAACGCAGATTAAAGCTCAAAACGTGCTGTTTTGCTAAAATAAAGCATTTTCAAGCATTTTAGATCGTTGAAATCGTTCAAATAGACGCAATATTAATAAAAACGAATAATAAAATTTCGTCGTTTTTATGCTGTTTTACGCGTTAAAACGCAGATTAAAGCTCAAAACGTGCTGTTTTGCTAAAATAAGCATTTTCAAGCATTTTAAATCGTTGAAATCCGTTCAAATAGAACGCAATATTAATAAAAAACGAATAATAAAAATTCGTCGTTTTATGCTGTTTTACGCGTTAAAACGCAGTTAAAAAACTCAAAACGTGCTGTTTTGCTAAAATAAAGCATTTTCAAGCATTTTAGATCGTTGAAATCGTTCAAATAGACGCAATAAAATAAAAACGAATAATAAAAATTTCGTCTTTTTATGCTGTTTTACGCGTTAAAACGCAGAATAAACTCAAAACGTGCTGTTTTGCTAAAATAAAGCATTTTCAAGCATTTTAGATCGTTGAAATCGTTCAAATAGACGCAATATTAATAAAAACGAATAATAAAAATTTCGTCGTTTTTATGCTGTTTTACGCTTAAAACGCATTAAAGCTAAATCGTGCTGTTTGCTAAAACAAATTTTCAAGCATTTTAAATCGTTGAAATCGTTCAAATGAAGCAATATTAATAAAACGAATAATAAAAATTCGTCGTTTTATGCTGTTTTCGCGTTAAAACGCAGATTAAAGCTAAAACGTTGATTTTGCTAAAATAAGCATTTTCAAACTTTTAGATCGTTGAAATCGTTCAAATAGACGCAATAAAATAAAAACGAACAATAAAAATTCGTCGTTTTTTTATGCTGTTTTACGCGTTAAAACGGAATTAAAACTCAAAACGCTGTTTTGCTAAAATAAGCATTTTCAAGCATTTTAGTCGTTGAAATCGTTCAAATAGACGAATATAATAAAAACGAATAATAAAAATTCGTCGTTTTTATGCTGTTTTACGCGTTAAAACGCAGATTAAAGCTCAAAACGTGCTGTTTTGCTAAAATAAACATTTTCAAGCATTTTAGATCGTTGAAATCGTTCAAATAGAAAATAATAAAAACGAATAATAAAAAATTCGTCGTTTTATGTGTTTTACCGTTAAAACGCAGATTAAAGCTCAAAACGTGCTGTTTTGCTAAAATAAGCATTTTCAAAGCATTTTAAATCGTTGAAATCGTTCAAATAAATAATAATAAAACGATAATAAAATTCGTCGTTTTAGCTGTATTAGCTTAAAACGCAGATTAAGCTCAAAACGTGCGTTTTGCTAAAATAAGCATTTTAAACTTTAAATCGTTGAAATCGTTCAAATAGAGCAATATTAATAAAAACGAATAATAAAAATTCGTCGTTTTATGCTGTTTTACGCGTTAAAACGCAGATTAAAGCTCAAAACGTGCTGTTTTGCTAAAATAAGCATTTTCAAGCATTTTAGATCGTTGAAATCGTTCAAATAGACGCAATAATAATAAAAACGAATAATAAAAATTTCGTCGTTTTATGCTGTTTACGCGTTAAAACGCAGATTAAAGCTCAAAACGTGCTGTTTTGCTAAAATAAGCATTTTCAAGCATTTTTAAATCGTTGAAATCGTTCAAATAGAAGCAATATTAATAAAAACGAATAATAAAAATTCGTCGTTTTATGCTGTTTACGCGTTAAAACGCAGATTATAGCTCAAAAGAAACGTGCTGTTTTTGCTAAAATAAGCATTTTCCAAGCATTTTTAGATCGTTGAAATCGTTCAAATAGAAGCAATATTAATAAAAAGCGAATAATAAAAAGAAATTTCGTCGTTTTACATGCTGTTTTATGCGTTAAAATGCAGAATAAAGCTCAAATCATTGCTGTTTTGCTAAAATAAGCATTTTCAAGCATTTTTAAATCATTGAAATCGTTCAAATAGAAGCAATATTGTAAAACGAATAATAAAAAAATTCGTCGTTTTTTTATGCTGTTTTACGCGTTAAAACGCAGATTAAAGCTCAAAACGTGCTGTTTTGCTAAAATAAGCATTTCTAAGCTTTTTTAGATCGTTGAAATCGTTCAAATAGACGCAATAAAATAAAAACGAATAATAAAATTTCGTCGTTTTTATGCTGTTTGCCGCACGTTAAACGCAGAATAAAGCTCAAAACGTGCTGTTTTTGCTAAAATAAGCATTTTCAAGCATTTTAGATCGTTGAAATCGTTCAAATAGACGCAGTAATAAAAACGAATAAAAATTCGTCACGTTTTATGCTGTTTTACGCGTTAAAACGCAGATTAAAGCTCAAAACGAGCTGTTTTGCTAAAATAAGAAAAGCATTTTCAAACATTTTAGATCGTTGAAATCACGTTCAAATAGAAGCAATATTAAAAAAACGAATAATAAAATTTCGTCGTTTTTATGCTGTTTTACGCGTTAAAACGCAGATTAAAGCTGAAAACGTGCTGTTTTGCTAAAATAAGCATTTTTCAAGCATTTTTAGATCGTTGAAATCGTTTAAATAGAAGCAATATTAATAAAAGCGAATAATAAAAATTTCGTCGTTTTACTTGATGTTTTTACGCGTTAAACGCAGTTAAACTCAAAACGTGCTGTTTTGCTAAAATAAGCATTTTCAAGCATTTTAAGATCGTTGAAATCGTTCAAATTGAAGCAATATTGACAAAACGAATAATAAAAATTCGTCGTTTTATGCTGTTTTACGCGTTAAAACGCCAGATTAAAGCTTTCAAAACGACATTTTTGCTAAAATATCAGCATTTTTCAAGCATTTTTAGATCGTTGGAAATCACGTTCAAATAAGACGCAATATTAATAAAAACGAATAATAAAAATTTCGTCGTTTTATGCTGTTTTACGCGTTAAAACACAATTAAGCTCAAATCATTGCTGTTTTGCTAAAATAAGCATTTTCAAAGCATTTTTAAATCGTTGAAATCGTTCAAATAGAAACCAGTAATAAAAACGAATAATAAAAATTCGTCGTTTTATGCTGTTTACGCGATTAAAACGCAGATTAAAACTCAAAACGTGCTGTTTTGCTAAAATACTTTTCAAGCTTTTAGATCGTTGAAATCGTTCAAAATAGACGCAATAAAATAAAAACGAATAATAATACAAAAAATTTCGTCGTTTTATGCTGTTTTACGCGTTAAAACGCAGAATAAAACTCAAAACGTGCTGTTTTGCTAAAATAAGCATTTTCAAGCATTTTAGATCGTTGAAATCGTTCAAATAGACTGAACAAATTTAAAAAAAACGAATAATAAAAAATTGCGTTTTATTTGTTTTTCGCGTTAAAACGCAGATTAAAAACTCAAAACGTGCTGTTTTTGCTAAAAAAAGCATTTTCAGCTTTTAGATCGTTGAAATCGTTCAAATAGACGCAATAAAATAAAAAAGAATAATAAAAATTCGTCGTTTTATGCTGTTTTTCGCGTTAAAAACCCCAGAATAAAGCTCAAAACGTGCTGTTTTGCTAAAATAAGCATTTTCGCTTTTAGATCGTTGAAATCGTTCAAATAGACGCAAAAAAATAAAAACGAATAATAAAAAATTTCGTCGTTTTTATGCGTTTTACGTGTTAAAACGGGAGAATAAACTCAAAACGTGCTGTTTTTTAAGCATTTTTCAAGCATTTTAGATCGTTGAATCGTTAAATAGACGCAATATTAATAAAACGAATAATAAAAATTCGTCGTTTTATCCCGTTTAAAGCGTTAAAAAAGCAGATTAAAGCTCAAAACGATGCTGTTTTGGGTAAATGCATTTCAAGCATTTTAGATCGTTGAAACGTTCAAATAGAAGAATATTAATAAAAACGAATAATAAAAATTCGTCGTTTTATGCTGTTTTACGCTTAAACCCGTTAAGCTCAAAACGTCTGTTTTGCAAAATAAGCATTTTTAAGCTTTTAGATGTTGAAATCCCTTCAAAGCCTAAAATAAAACGAATAAAAAAATTTCGTGTTTTTGCCGTTTTGCGTTAAACGCAGAATAAAACTCAAAACGGCTGTTTTGCTAAAATAGCATTTTCAAGATTTAGATCGTTGAAATCGTTCAAAAGACGCAATATTTTAAAAAAGAATAAAAAATTCGTCGTTTTTATGCTGTTTTCGCGTTAAAACGCAGATTAAAAGCTCAAAACAAAAACTGTTTTGCTAAAATAAGCATTTTCGCATTTTAGATCCCTTGAAATCCGTTCAAATAGAACAATATTAAAAACGGGAAAAATAAAATTTCGTCGTTTTTTTTTGTTTACGCGTTAAAACGCAGATTAAACTCAAAAGTGGTTAAAAAATTTTTTGCTTTTAGACGTTGAAATCGTTAAATAAAGCAATATTATAAAAAATAAAAAATTTCGTTTTAGTGTTTTACGCGTTAAAACGCAGATTAAACTAAAACGTACTTTTGCTAAAATAAAACATTTTCAAGCATTTTAGATCGTTGAAATCGTTCAAATAGAAGCAATATTAATAAAAGCAAAAAAAAATTTCGTCGTTTTTTTGATGTTTTGCGCGTTAAACGCGTTAAAGCTTAAAAAGTGCTGTTTTGCTAAAATAAGATTTTCAAGCATTTTAGATCGTCGAAATCGTTCAAAAAAAAAAATAAAAACGAATAATAAAAAATTTCGTCGTTTTTAGCTGTTTTTGCGCGAGAAAAAACTCAAAAAGTGCTGTTTTGCAAAAAAAGCATTTTCAGATTTTTTGATCGTTGTAATCGTTCAAATAGACGCCCAAAAAAAATTTTTTTTAAAAAAAAAAAAACCGGAAAAAAAA
>NW_027048802.1:0-7700 GCF_025399875.1 Dalotia coriaria
TGCGATTTGGCGTTTTAAAATGCTTGAAAATGCTTATTTTAACCCAAAACCCGCACATTTGGGCTTTATTCTGCGTTTTAACGCGTAAAACGGGATAAAACGACGAAATTTTTTTTATTCGTTTTTAATTTTTTCGTCTATTTGAACGGTTCAACGATCTAAAATGCTTAAAATGCTTTTTGGGAAAACAACCGTTTTGGGCCAATCTGCGTTTTAACGCGTAAAAAAGCATAAAACGACGAATTTTTTTTTATTCGGTTTTTTTTAAAGTGCTTCTATTTGAACAATTTTTAACGATCTAAAATGCTTGAAAAAAGCCCCAAATTTTGCAAAAACGCCCTTTTTAGCTTTAATCCCGTTTTAAGCGGGAAAAAAGATAAAAACGACCCGAAATTTTTTTTAAACGTTTTTTTTTAATTTGCGTCCCTTTTTAACCCTTTTAACGATCTAAAATTTGAAAATGTTTTTTTAGCAAAACAAACATTTGGGCTTTATTCTGCGTTTTAAGCGTAAAAAACAATAAAAAAGACGTAATTTTAATTCGTTTTTTTTTTTATTTCGTCTATTTGAACGATTTCAACGATCCCAAAATGCTTTTAAAATGCTTTTTTGCCGCCAAAAAACACGTTTTTCGGGCTTTTTTCTGCGTTTTAACGCGTAAAACAACAAAAAAGACGAAATTTTTTTTTTTTCGTTTTTTAATGTTTCGTCCTTTTAAGGGTTTCCCAAAGATCTTTGGAAAAAAGCTTATTTTAGCAAAACAGCCAAAGTTTTGAAGGGTTTTTAAACTGCGTTTTTTAAAGCGTAAAACAACGCATAAAACGACAATTTTTTTTATTCGTTTTTTTTTTAATATTGCCCATTTGAACGATTTCAACGATCCAAAAAAGCTTGAAAATGCTTATTTTAGCAAAACAGCACGTTTTTGGGGCTTTAATCTGCGTTTTTTTAAAGCGTAAAAAAAGCATAAAACAGAAATTTTTTATTTTTTTGTTTTTTTTAATATTGCGTCTATTTGAACAATTTCAACGATCTAAATGCGAAAATGTTATTTTTTGCAAAAAAAGGGGACATTTGGGCTTTTTTTCTGCGTTTTTAAAGCGTAAAACCCTAAAAACGAAATTTTTTTATTCGTTTTTATTTTTTTTTGCGTCTATTTGAACGGTTTCAACGATCTAAAATGCTTGAAAATCTTACATTTTTAGCAAAAACAGCGTTTGAGCTTTAATCTGCGTTTTTAACGCGTAAACAGCATAAAAAGACGATTTTTATTATTCGTTTTATTAATATTGCTTCTATTTGAACGATTTCAACGTTCTAAAATGTAAAATGCTTATTTAGCAAAACACCACGTTTAGAGAACGTCACGTTTTAACGCGTAAAACAGCATAAAACTACAGAAATTTTTATTATTCGTTTTTATTAATATTGCGTCTATTTGAACGATTTCAACGATCTAAAATGCTTGAAAATGCTTATTTTAGCAAAACAGCACGTTTACAGGCTTTGATTCTGCGTTTTTAACGCGTAAAACAGCATACAAAACGACAGAAATTTTTATTAAGATTTTTATTTTTTATTGCGTCTATTTGAACGATTTCAACGATCTAAAATGCTTGAAAATGCTTATTTCGCCAAACGGCACGTTTTGAGCTTTAATCTGCGTTTTTAACGTAAAACATAAAACGACGAATTTTACATTATTCGTTTTATTAATTTTGCTTCTATTTGAACGATTTTCAACGATCTAAATGCTTGAAAATGCTTATTTTAGCAAAACAGCACGTTTTGGCGAGCTTTAAATCGCGTTTTAACGTAAAACATAAAATAGCAGATTTTTTATTATTCGTTTTTATTAATTTTGCTTCTATTTGAACGATTTCAACGATCTAAATGCTTGAAAATGCTTATTTTAGCAAAACAGCACGTTTGAGCTTTAATCTGCGTTTTAACGCGTAAAACAGCATAAAACGACGAAATTTTACTATTTCGTTTTTATTAATATGGCTGAACGAGATTTCAACGATCTAAAATGCTTGAAAATGCTTATTTTAGCAAAACAGCGCGATTTTAGGCGCAATCTGCGTTTAACGCAAAACCAGCAAAAGCGACAGATTTTTATTATTCGTTTTTATTAATAATGCGTCTATTTGAACGATTCCAACGATCTAAAATGCTTTAAAATGCTTATTTTAGCAAAACAGCACGTTTTGAGCTTTTAAATCAGCGTTTTAACGCGTAAAACAACATAAAACGACGAAATTTTTATTATTCGTTTCTATTAATATTGCGTCTATTTGAACGATTTCAACGATCTAAAATGCTTGAAAATGCTTATTTTAGCAAAACCGCACGTTTTGAGCTTTAATCTGCGTTTTAACGCGTAAAAACAGCATAAAACGACGAAATTTTATTATTCGTTTTTATTAATGTGCGTCTATTTGAACGATTTCAACGATCTAAAATGCTTGAAAATGCTTATTTTAGCAAAACAGCTTTGAGCTGTGCCGCGTTTTAGCATAAAACAGCATAAAACGAGAATTTCTATTATTCGTTTTATTTTATTGCGTCTATTTGAAAGATTCCAACGATCTAAAATGCTTGAAAATGCTTATTTTAGCAAACAGCACGTTTGAGGTTTTAATCTGCGTTTAACGCGTAAAACAGCATAAAACGACGAATTTTTTATTATTCGTTTTTATTAATAATTGCTTCTATTTGGTTTAACGATCTAAAATGGCGAAAATGCTTATTTTAGCAGCAAAACAGCGTTTTGAGCTTTTAATGCGTTTTAACGCGTAAAACAGCAAAAACGTGGTACATTATTCGTTTTTATTAATATTTGCTTCTATTTGAACGATTTCAACGATCTAAAATGCTTGAAAATGTATTTTGGCAAAACAGCACGTTTTGAGCTTTTAATCTGCGTTTAACGCGTAAACAGCATAAAACGGCAAAGTGCACATTATTCGTTTTTTTATTAATATTTAGCGCTTCTATTTGAAAGACGATTTCAGCGATCTAAAACGCGAAAATGCTTATTTTTAACAAAACAGCACGTTTTGAGCTTTAATCTGCGGCAACGCGTAAAACGGCCTAAAACGACAATTTTTATTCGTTTTTATTAATATTGCGTCTATTTGAACGATTTCAACGATCTAAAATGCTTTAAAATGCCCATTTTAGCAAAACAGCACGTTTTGAGCTTTTAATCAGCGTTTTAACGCGTAAAACAGCGCATAAAACGACGAAATTTTTATTCGTTTTATTAATGTGCGTCTGTTGAACCGTTAAACATCTAAAATGCTGAAAATGTATTTTAGCAAAACACCACGTTTGAGCTTTTAATCTGCGTTTTAACGCGTAAAACAGCATAAAACTGCAAAATTTTTATTGTTGGTTTTATTAATGCGTCTATTTGAACGATTTCAACGATCTAAAATGCTTGAAAATGCTTATTTTGGCAAAACCGCACGTTTTGAGCTTTAATCGCGTTTTTACGCGTAAACAACATAAAACGACGAAATTTTTATTGATACGTTTTTATTAATATTGCGTCTATTTGAACGATTTCAACGATCTAAAATGCTTGAGAAAATCGCGTACAGCAAACAGCGCGTTTGAGCTATTCTGCGTTGCGTAAAACAGCGCCGGCGACAGAATTTTATTATTCGTTTTTATTTTTTATTGCGTCTGTTGAACGATTTCAGCGATCAAAATGCTTGAAATGCTTATTTTGGCGGCAGCACGTTTTGAGCTTTAATCTGCGTTTAACGCGTAAACAACGCAAAAAAGACGATTTTTTTTTTTATTATTCGTTTTATTAATGGTAGCTATATTTGAACGATTTCAACGTTCTAAAATGCTTGAAAATGCTTATTTTTAGCAAAACACCACGTTTTGAGGCTTTAATCTGCGTTTTAACGCGTAAAACGGCATAAAAACTACGAAATTTTTATTATTCGTTTTTTATTAATATTGCGTCTATTTGAACGATTTCCAACGATCTAAAATGCTTGAAAATGCTTATTTTTTAGCAAAACAGCACGTTTGAGCTTTTATTCTGCGTTTTAACGTAAAACAACATAAAACGACAATTTTCTTATTCGTTTTTATTAATTTTGCTTCTGTTGAACGATTTCAACGATCTAAAATGCTTGAAAATGCTTATTTTAGCCGACAGCACGTTTTGGGCTTTAATCTGCGTTTTAACGCGTAAACAGCATAAAACGACGGGGAATTTTTACTATTCGTTTTTATTAATATGGCGTCTATTTGAACGGTTCAACTTGATCTAAAATGCTTGAAAAATGCGTATTTTTAGCAAAACAGCACGTTTTGAGCTTTAATCTGCGTTTTAGCGTAAAACGACAATTTTTATTATTCGTTTTTTATTAATATTGCACGTCTATTTGAACGATTTCAACGATCTAAAATGCTTTTAAAATGCTTATTTTTAGCAAAACAGCGCGTTTGAGCTTTTAATCAGCGTTTTAACGCGTAAAACAACATAAAACGACGAAATTTTTATTATTCGTTTCTATTAATGGTGCGTTTCGGATGGCGTGGCGTGCGGACGGCGGCGATTTTTATTATTCGTTTTTATTAATGTGCGTCTGTTGAACGATTTCAACTTGATCTATGTCTTGAAAATACTTATTTTAGCAAACAGCACGTTTTGAGCATTGCGTTTAACGCGTAAAACAGCATAAAACGACGAAATTTCTATTATTCGTTTTTATTTTTATTGCGTCTGTTGAAGATTTCAACGATCTACGTCTTGAAAATGCTTATTTTAGCAAAACCAGCGTTTTGAGGAGTTTTAATCTGCGTTTAACGCGTAAAACAGCATAAAACGACGAATTTTTATTATTCGTTTTATTAATATTGCGCTTCTATTTGAACGATTTCAGCGATCTAAAACGGCGAAAATGCTTATTTTAGCAAACAGCACGTTTTTGAGCTTTTAATCTGCGTTTTAACGCGTAAAACGGCAACCTAAAACGACGAATTTTTATTATTCGTTTTTATTAATATTGCACGTCTATTTGAGACGATTTCCAACGATCTAAAATGCTTTAAAATGCTTATTTTAGCAAAAACAGCACGTTTTGAGCTTTAATCAGCGTTTTAACGCGTAAAACAACATAAAACGACGAAATTTTATTATTCGTTTTTTTATTAATATTGCGTCTGTTGAACGATTTCCAACGATCGTCTTGAAAATGCTTATTTACAGCAAAACCGCACGTTTTGAGGCACAAATCTGCGTTTTTACGCGTAAACAGCATAAAAACGACGAAATTTTTATTATTCGTTTTATTAATATTGCGTCTATTGAACAGTGATTTCAACGATCTAAATGCTTGAAAATGCTTATTTTAGCTGGCAACAGCACGTTTGAGCTTTATTCTGCGTTTTAACGCGTAAAACAGCAAAAACGACAGAAGATTTTATTGTCGTTTTTTATTTTTTATTGCGTCTATTTGAACGATTTACCAACGATCTAAAATGCTTGAAAATGCTTATTTTAGCAAAACAGCACGTTTTTGGAAGAGCTTTTAATCTGCGCGTTTTAACGCGTAAAACAGCATAAAAGACGATTTTTTATTATTCGTTTTTTATTAATATTGCTTCTATTTGAACGATTTCAACGTTCTAAAATGCTTGAAAATGCTTGTTTAGCAAACACCACGTTTGCAATTTAATCTGCGTTTTAACGTAAAACAACATAAAACTACGAATTTTATTATTCGTTTTTACTATTAATATTGCGTCTATTTGAACGATTTCAACGATCTAAAATGTGAAAATGCTATTTTAGCAAAACAGCACGTTTACGAGGCTTTTATTCTGCGTTTAACGCGTAAAACAGCACAAAACGACGAAATTTTTTATTATTCGTTTTATTTTTATTCGTCTATTTGAACGGTTCAACGATCTAAATGCTTGAAAATGCTTATTTTAGCAAAACAGCACGTTTGAGCTTTAATCTGCGAACAACGCGTAAAAGAGCATAAAAACGACGAATTTTTATTATTCGTTTTTATTAATTTTGCTTCTATTTGAACGATTTCAACGATCTAAAATGCTTGAAAAATGCTTATTTTAGCAAAACAGCACGTTTTGAGCTTTTAATCTGCGTTTTAACGCGTAAAACAACATAAAACGACGAAGGTACTACTATTCGTTTTTTTATTAATATGGCGTCTGTTGAACGATTTCAACGATCTAAAATGCTTGAAATGCTTATTTTAGCAAAACAGCGCGTTTGAGCTTTATTCTGCGTTTAACGCGTAAAACAACATAAAACGACGAAATTTTTATTATTCGTTTTTTATTAATATTGCGTCTATTTGAACAGTTCCAACTTGATCTAAAATGTGAAAATGCTTATTTAGCAAAACCGCACGTTTGAGCTTTTGTCTGCGTTTTTACGCGTAAAACAGCGCCAAAACGACGAAATTTTTATTATTATTCGTTTTTATTTTTTATTTGCGTCTATTTGAACGATTTCAACGATCTAAAAATGGCAGAAAATGCTTATTTTATAAAACAGCACGTTTGAGCTTTAATCACGCGTTTTAACGCGTAAAACAGCATAAAACGACGAAATTTTTACTATTCGTTTTTTATTAATATGGCGTCTGTTGAACGATTTTAACGATCTAAAATGCTTGAAAATGCTATTTTAGCAAAACAGCACGTTTGAGCTTTAATCAGCGTTTTTAACGCGTAAAACAGCATAAAACTGACGAAATTTTTATTATTCGTTTTTATTATGTGCGTCTATTTGAACGATTTCAACGATCTAAAATGCTTGAAAATGCTTATTTTAGCAAAACCGCACGTTTGAGCTTTAATCTGCGTTTTAACGCGTAAAACAGCATAAAAGACGATTTTTATATTCGTTTTTATTAATATTGCTTCTATTTGAACGATTTCAACGTTCTAAATGCTTGAAAATGCTTATTTTAGCAAAACACCACGTTTTGAGCTTTAATCTGCGTTTTAACGCGTAAAACAAACATAAAAACACGAAATTTTTATTATTCGTTTTATTAATATTGCGTCTATTTGAACGATTTCAACGATCTAAAATGCTTGAAAATGCTTATTTTAGCAAAACAGCCGTTTTGAGCTTTATTCTGCGTTTTAACGCGTAAAACGATAAAACGACGAAATTTTATTATTCGTTTTATTTATTGCGTCTATTTGAACGATTTCAACGATCTAAATCTTGAAAATGTATTGCAACAGCACGTTTGTTAATCTCGTTTAACGCGAAAAGAGCAAAACGACGAATTTTATTATTCGTTTTATTAATTTTGCTCTATTTGAACGATTTCAACGATCAAAATGCTGAAAATGCTTATTTTAGCAAACAGCACGTTTTGAGCTTTAATCTGCGTTTAACGCAAAACAGCATAAAACGACGAAATTTTTTATTAATAGCGTCGCGTTTCAACGATCTTGCGAATGCTATTTTGCAAAACAGCACGTTTGAGCTTTAATCGCGTTTACGCGAAAAACATAAACGACGATTTTATTATTCGTTTTTATTTTTGCTTATTTGAACATTTAACGATCAAATGTGAAATGCTTATTTTAGCAAAACAGCACGTTTATTTTATTGCTTTCGCCCTAAAACAACATAAAACGCAAATTTTGTTGTTCGTTTTTTTGTTTTATAGTTTGCA
>NW_027048803.1:0-7699 GCF_025399875.1 Dalotia coriaria
ACGCAAAAAAAAATAAAAAAAACGAATAATAAAAATTTCTCGTTTTTTGACGCGTTAAAACGCAGAATAAAACTCAAAAAGTGCTGTTTTGTTTTAAAAAAAGCATTTTCAAGCATTTTAGATCGTTGAAATGTTAAAAGCAATATTAATAAAAACGAATAATAAAAAAATTGTCTTTTTTTGTTTTTTTACGCGTTAAAACGCAGAAAAAAGCTCAAAAAGTGTGTTTTTCTAAAATAAGCATTTTCAAGCATTTTAGATCCGGGAAAACGTTCTGACGCAATATTAATAAAAAAGAATAAAAAAAATTTCGTCGTTTTATGCTGTTTTACCCTTAAAAACCGATTAAAAACTCAAAAGTGCTGTTTTGCTAAAATAAGCATTTTCAAACATTTTAGATCGTTGAAATCGTTCAAATAGAACAATTAATAAAAAAAGAATAATAAAAAAATTTGTCGTTTTTTTGTTGTTTTTCGCTTTAAAACGCAGATTAAAGCTCAAAACTTGTTTTGCTAAAAAAAAGCATTTTTGCATTTTAGATCGTTGAAATCGTTCAAAAGACGCAATAAATAAAAACGAATAAAAAAAATTTCTCGTTTTATGCTGTTTTACGCGTTAAAACGCGATTAAAACTCAAAACGTGCTGTTTTGCTAAAATAAGCATTTTCAAGCATTTTAATCGTTGAAACGTTCAAATAGACGCAATATTAATAAAAAAAGAATAATAAAAATTTTTCGTTTTATCCGTTTTCGTTAAAACGCGATTAAAAACTCCCTGCTGTTTTGCTAAAAAAAATTTCGCATTTTAGATCGTTGAAATCGTTCAAAAGCCCAAAAAAAAAAAAAACGAATAATAAAATTTCATCGTTTTTAGTGTTTTTCGCGTTCGCAGAATAAAACTCAAAACGTGCTGTTTTTAAAATAACATTTTCAAGCATTTTTAGATCGTTGAAATCGTTCAAATAGACGCAATATTAATAAAAACGAATAATAAAAAAAACGTCGTTTTTTTGCTGTTTTCGCGTTCGCAGAATAAAACTCAAAATCTGTTTTGCTAAAAAAGCATTTTCAAGCATTTTAGATCTTGAAATCGTTCAAATAGAAAAATTAATAAAACGAATAATAAAAAATTTTGTCGTTTTTTTTTGTTTTGCTTAAAACGCAGATTGCTCAAAACGTGCTGTTTTGCTAAAATAAATTTTTGCATTTTTGATCGTTGAAATCGTTCAAATAGAAAATATTAATAAAAACGAATAATAAAAAATTCGTCTTTTATGCTGTTTTTTTGCTTTTCGCGATTAAAGCTCAAAACGGCTGTTTTGCTAAAAAACTTTTCAAGCATTTTAGATCGTTTAAATTTTCAAATAGGCAATTAATAAAAAACGAATAATAAAAATTGTCGTTTTTTGCTGTTTTCGCTTAAACGGATTAAAGCTCAAAACGTGCTGTTTTGCTAAAAAACCCAAGCATTTTTGAGTGAAATGTTCAAAAGACGCAAATTAAAAAAGAAAATAAAAATTTTCCCCTTTTTTTGCTGTTTTACGCGTTAAAACGCGATTAAAAACTCAAAACGTCTGTTTTTCTGAAATAAGCATTTTTAAGCATTTTAGATCGTTGAAATCGTTCAAATAGAAACAATATTAATAAAAACGAATAATAAAAATTTCGTCGTTTTTATGCTGTTTTGCGCCGCGTTAAAACGCAGATTAAAACGAAAAGTGCTGTTTGCTGCGTAAGCATTTCAAGCATTTTAGATCGTTAAATCGTTCAAATAGAAGCAATATTAATAAAACAGATAATAAAAAAATTCGTCGTTTTTATGCTGTTTTGCTTTAAAACGCTGATTAAATAAACGGTGATGCTGTTTTGCTAAAATAAGCATTTTCAGCATTTTTAGATCGTTGAAATCGTTTTCAAATAGACACAATATTAATAAAAAACGAATAATAAAAATTTCGTCGTTTTTTATGCTGTTTTACGCGTTAAAGCTTAACGTTCGAAACTCAAAACGTGCTGTTTTGCTAAAATAAGCATTTTCAAGCATTTTTAGATCGTTGGAAATCGTTTAAATGGGTGACGCAATATTATTAATAAAAACGAATAATAAAAAAAATTCGTCGTTTTATGCTGTTTTTACGCGTTAAAACGCGGGTAAAGCTCAAAACGTGCGTTTTGCTAAAATAAACATTTTAAGCATGCTTAGATCGATTTGAAATCGTTCAAATAGAAGCAGCGTAATAAAACAGATAATAAAATTTCGTCGTTTTATGCTGTTTTCACGCGTTAAAACGCAGATTAAAATAAAACGTGCTGTTTTTGCTTAAAATAAAGCATTTTCAAGCACATTTTAGATCGTTGAAATCCGTTTAAATAGAAGCAATAGTAATAAAAACCAGATAATAAAAATTTAAATCCATTTTTATGCTGTTTTGCGCGTTAAAACGCAGATTCAAAAAGCTCAAAACATTGCTGTTTTGCTAAAATAAAATTTTCAAAGCATTTTTAGATCATTGAAATCGTTCAAATAGGGCGCAATATTATTAATAAAAACGAATAATAAAAATTTCGTCACGTTTTTATGCTGTTTTACGCGTTAAAACGCAGAATAAAGCTCAAACGTGCTATTTTGCTAAATAAGCATTTTCAAGCGATTTTAGATCGTTGAAATCGTTCAAATAGAGAAGCAATATTAATAAAAGCGAATAATAAAAATTCGCCGTTTTTTTATGCCTGTTTACTTACGTTAGCGCAGATTAAAGCTCAAATCGTGCTGTTTTTGCTAAAATAACAGCATTTTCGAAGCATTTTAAGATCGTTGAAATCGTTTAAATAGAAGCAATATTATTAAAACGAATAATAAAAAAATCGTCATTTTATGCGCTGCTTTTACACTTGTTAAAACGCAGATTAAAGCTCAAAACGTGCTGTTTTGCTAAAATAAGCATTTTCCAAGCATTTTAGATCGTTGAAATCGTTCAAATAGACGCAATAATAAAAAGCAGACAATAAAATTTCGTCGTTTTTATGCGCGAGCGCTTTACGCGTTAAAACGCAGAATAAAAGCTCAAAACGATGCTGTTTTGCTAAAATAAAGCATTTTCAAGCATTTTGCGTCCGTTGAAATCGTTCAAATAGACGCAATATTAATAAAAACAGATAATAAAAAAATTTCGTCGTTTTTTATGCTGTTTTGCGTTAAAACGCAGAATAAAGCTCAAAACTGATGCTGTTGTTTTGCTAAAATAAGCATTTTCAAGCATTTTTAGATCGTTGACATCGTTCAAATAGACTTAATGGTAATAAAAACGAAGATAATAAAAAATTCGTCGTTTTTTATGCTGTTTTACGCGTTAAAACGCAGATTAAAACTCAAAACGTGCTTTGTTTTGCTAAAATAAGCATTTTCAGAAGCATTTTAAATCCCGTTGGAATCGTTCAAATAGAAACGTATTGATAAAACCAGATAATAAAAATTCGTCGATTTTTATGCTGTTTACGCGTTAAAAACGCAGATTAAAGCTCAAAACGTACTGTTTGCTTATATAAACATTTTTCAAGCATTTTAGATCGTTGAAATCGTTCAAATAGAAGCAATAATAATAAAACGAATAATAAAAATTTCGTCGTTTTTTATGCTGTTTTACGCGTTAAAACGCAGATTAAAAGCGCTCAAAACGTGCTGTTTTGCTAAAATAAACATTTTTCAAGCATTTTGAATCGTTGAAATCGTTCAAATGAAGCAATATTAATAAAAATAATAAAAAACGAATAATAAAAATTCGTCGTTTTTGCTTTTTACGCGTTAAAACGAATAAAAAGCTCAAAACGGCTGTTTTGCTAAAATACGCATTTTCAAGCATTTTGATCGTTGAAATCGTTCAAATAAAAACAATAAAAAGAATAATAAAAATTTCGTCGTTTTTATGCTGTTTTACGCGTTAAACGCAGATTAAAACTCAAAACTTGCTGTTTTGCTAAAAAAAGCATTTTAACATTTGATCGTTGAAATCGTTTAAATAGCGCAATATTAATAAAAACGAATAATAAAAAATTCGTCCTTTTATGCTTTTCCGTTAAAACGCAGATTAAAGCTCAAACATGCTGTTTTGCAAAATAAGCATTTTCAAGCATTTTTAGATCGTTGAAATCGTTTCAAATAAAAATATTAATAAAAACGAATAATAAAAATTCGTCTTTTAATGCTGTTTTACGCGTTAAAACGCAGATTAAAACTCAAAACGTGCTGTTTTGCTAAAATAAGCATTTTCAAGCATGGATCGTTGAATCGTTAAATTGAAGCAATATATAATAAAAATAATAATAAAATTCGTCGTTTTTATGCTGTTTTACGCATTAAAACGCAGATTAAAGTTCAAAACGTGCTGTTTTGCTAAAAAATAAAGCATTTTCAAGCATTTTAGATCGTTGAAATCGTTCAAATAGACGCAATATTAATAAAAACGAATAATAAAAATTTCGTCGTTTTATGCTGTTTTACGCGTTAAAAAAGAATAAAGACTCAAGACGTGCTGTTTTGCTAAAATAAGCATTTTTCAAGTATTTTAGATCGTTGAAATCGTTCAAAAAGAAGCAATATTAATAAAAACGAATAATAAAATTCGTCGTTTTATGCTGTTTTACGCGTTAAAACGCAGATTAAAGCTTCAAAACGATGTGTCTTTTTCTTGAAATAAGCATTTTAAGCATTTTAGATCGTGAAATCGAATCAAATAGACGCAATAAAATAAAAACGAATAATAAGAAAATTTCGTCGTTTTTGCTAAATTTACGCGATAAAACGCAGATTAAAGCTCAAAACGTGCTGTTTTGCTAAAATAAGCATTATCAAAGCATTTTAGATCGTTGAAATCGTTTAAATGAACAATATTAAAAAAAGCGAATAATAAAAATTCGTCATTTTTATGCTGTTTTACGCGTTAAAACGCAGATTAAAGCTCAAAACGTGCTGTTTTGCTAAAATAAGCATTTTCAAGCATTTTAGATCGTTGAAAATCGTTCAAATAGACGCAATATTACGTTAAAAACGAATAAAAAAATTTCGTCTTTTTATGCTGTTTTACGCGTTAAAACGCAGAATAAAGCTCAAAACGTGCTGTTTTGCTAAAATAAAGCATTTTCAAGCATTTTAGATCGTTGAAATCGTTTTAAATAGAAGCAATATTAATAAACAGCAAAAAAAAATTCGTCGTTTTAATGCTGTTTTACGCGTTAAAACGCAGATTAACGCTCAAAACGTGCTGTTTTGCTACGAATAAGCATTTTCAAGCATTTTAGATCGTTGAAATCGTTCAAATAGAGAATATTAATAAAAAGCATAATAAAAATTTCGTTTTTTGTCGTTTTGACGCGTTAAAACGCGCAATTAAATAAAACGTGCTGTTTTTGCTAAAATAAGCATTTTTCAATCATTTTAGATCGTTGAAATCGTTCAAATAGACGCAATATTAATAAAACGAATAATAAAAATTTCGTCGTTTTATGCTGTTTTACGCGTTAAAATGCTGATTAAAGCTCAAAACGTGCTGTTTTGCTAAAATAAGCATTTCAGTATTTAATCGTTTAAATCGTTCAAATAGACGCAATATTAATAAAAACGAATAATTAAAATTTGTCGTTTTATGCTGTTTTAGCGTTAAAACGCAGATTAAACTCAAAACGTTGCTGTTTTGCTAAATTTAAGCATTTTCAAGCATTTTAAAATCGTTGAAATCGTTTCAATAGAACAATAATAAAAACGAATAATAAAAATTTCGTGTTTTATGCTGTTTTACGCTTAAAATGCAGATTAAAGCTCAAAACGTTGCTGTTTTGCTAAAATAAGCATGTTCAAGCATTTTAGATCGTTGAAATCGTTTAAATAGAAGATTTAATAAAAACGAATAATAAAATTCGTCATTTATGCTGTTTTACGCGTTAAAACGCAGATTAAAAACTCAAAACTGCGTTTTGCTAAAATAAGCATTTTCAAGCATTTTAGATCGTTGAAATCGTTCAAATAGACGCAATAAAAATAAAAACGAACAATAAAAATTTCATCGTTTTTATGCTGTTTTACGCGTTAAAACGCAGATTAAAAGCTCAAAACGTACTGTTTTGCTGAAATAAGCATTTTCAAGCATTTTAGATCGTTGAAATCGTTCAAATAGACGCAATATTAATAAAACGAATAATAAAAATTCGTCGTTTTATGCTGTTTTACGCGTTAAAACGCAGAATAATGCTCAAAACAGTGCTGTTTTGCTAAAATAAGCATTTTCAAGCATTTTAGATCGTTGAAATCGTTCAAATAGACGCAATATTAATAAAACGAATAATAAAATTTCGTCGTTTTTATGCTGTTTTACGCGTTAAAACGCAGATTAAAGTCAAAACGTGCTGTTTTGCTAAAATAAGCATTTTCAAGCATTTTAGATCGTTGAAATCGTTCAAATAGAAGCAATATTAATAAAAACGAATAATAAAAATTCGTCATTTTTATGCTGTTTTTACGCTTTAAAACGCAGATTAAAGCATAAACGTGCTGTTTTGCTAAAATAAGCATTTTCAAGCATTTTAGATCGTTGAAATCGTTCAAATAGACGCAATAAAATAAAAACGAATAATAAAGAAATTTCATCGTTTTTATGCTGTTTTACGCGTTAAAACGCAGAATAAAGCTCAAAACGTGCTGTTTTGCTAAAATAAGCATTTTCAAACATTTTTAGATCATTGAAATCGTTCAAATAGACGCAATATTAATAAAAACGAATAATAAAAAATTCGTCGTTTTTATGCGGTTTTACGCGTTAAAACGCAGAATAAAGCTCAAAACGTGCTGTTTTGCTTTAAAATAACATTTTCAAGCATTTTAGATCGAAATCGACGTTCAAATAGACCAAATATTAATAAAAACGAATAATAAAATTTCGTCGTTTTATGCTGTTTTACGCGTTAAAACGCAGATTAAAAGCTCGAAAAGTGCTGTTTTGCTAAAATAAGCATTTTCAAGCATTTTAGATCGTTGAAATCGTTCAAATAGAAGCAATATTAATAAAAACGAATAATAAAAATTCGTCGTTTTTTATGCTGTTTTACGCTTTAAAACGCAGATTAAAGCTCAAAACGTGCTGCTTTTGCTAAAATAAGCATTTTCAAGCATTTTAGATCGTTGAGAAATCGTTCAAATAGACGCAATATTAATAAAAACGAATAATAAAAATTTCGTCGTTTTTATGCTTTGTTTACGCGTTAAAACGCTGATTAAAGCTCAAAACGTGCTGTTTTGCTAAAATAAGCATTTTCAAGCATTTTAGATCGTTGAAATCGTTCAAATAGACGCAATATTAATAAAACGAATAATAAAAATTCGTCGTTTTATGCTGTTTTACGCGTTAAAACGCAGATTAAAAGCTCAAGACGTGCTGTTTTGCTAAAATAAGCATTTTCAAGCATTTTAGATCGTTGAAATCGTTCAATGAAGCAATATTAATAAAAAAGAATAATAAAAATTTCGTGTTTTTTTTGCTGTTTTACGCGTTAAAACGCAGATTAAAGCTCAAAACGTGCTGTTTTGCTAAAATAAGCATTTTCAAAACATTTTAGATCGTTGAAATCGTTTTTAAAAAGAAGCAATATTAATAAAAACGAATAATAAAAATTCGTCATTTTTTTGCTGTTTACGCGTTAAAACGCAAAAAAT
>NW_027048804.1:0-7699 GCF_025399875.1 Dalotia coriaria
CTAAAAAAAAGCATTTTCAAGCATTTTAGATCGTTAAATCGTTCAAATAGAAGCAAATTTAAAAAAAACGAATCCCAAAAAAAATTTGTCGTTTTTAGGTTTTACGCGTTAAAACGCAGATTAAAAACTCAAACGTGCTGTTTTGCTAAAAAAAAGCATTTTCAAGCATTTTAGATCGTTGAAATCGTTCAAATAAATATTTAAAAAAAAAACGAATAAAAAAAATTGTCGTTTTATGTTTTTTTACGCGTTAAAACGCAGATTAAAGCTCAAAAAGTGCTGTTTTGCTAAAATAAGATTTTCAAGCATTTTAGATCGTTGAAATCGCTCAAATAGACGCAATATTAATAAAAAACGAATAATAAAAAAATTTGTCGTTTTTATGCTGTTTTACGGTTAAAAAGCAGATTAAAAACTCAAAAAGTGCTGTTTTTTTTTAAAAAAAGCAATTTTTAAGCATTTTAGATCGTTGAAATCGTTCAAATAGACGGGAATATTTAAAAAAACGAATAATAAAAAAAATTTGTCGTTTTTTTGCTGCCCCGTTAAAAAAGCAGATTAAAATCAAAAAGTGCTGTTTTGCTCAAAAAAAAGCATTTTCAAGCATTTTTTGATCGTTGAAATCGCCCCAAAAAGGGGCCAAAAATTTTAAAAAAAAAATAATAAAAAAATTTTGTCGTTTTTTTTGCTGTTTTAGGGGTTTTTAAAACCCGGGTTAAAAACTCAAAAAGGCTGTTTTGCTAAAATAAGCAATTTTTAAACATTTTAGATCGCTGAAAAGTTCAAATAGAAGGGAAATTTAATTAAAAAAAGAATAATAAAAAAATTTTTCGTTTTTTTGGTTTCGCGTTAAAAGGATTTGGGTCAAAACGTGCTGTTTTGGCTAAAAATAAGCATTTTCAAGCATTTTTGGGTTCTTTGGGAAATCGTTCAAATAGACGCAAAAATTTAAAAAAAAACGAATAATAAATATTTCGTCGTTTTTTTGTTTTTTTACGCTAAAACGCAGATTAAAGGTCAAACGGGTGTTTGGGTAAAAAAAAGTTTTTTAAACATTTTAGACGTTGAAATCGTTCAAATAGAAGCACATTAATAAAAAAGAAAAAAAAATTTTTTCGTTTTTTGCTGTTTTTTCGCGTTTAAAAAAACCCGATTAAAAACTCAAAAACGGGGCTGTTTCCTAAAAAAGCATTTTCGCCCTTTAGATTGTTGAAATCGTTCAAATAGACGCAATATTAATAAAAAAAGAATAATAAAAATTTCGTCGTTTTTATGCTGTTTTTCGCGTTAAAAAAGCAGATTAAAACCCAAAAAGTGCTGTTTTTTAAAATAAGATTTTCAAGATTTTAGATCGTTTAAATCTTTCCAAATAGAAGGAATATTAATAAAAACAAAAAATAAAAAAAAAAGTCGTTTTTTTGCTGTTTTTTCCCTTAAAAACCCGATTAAAGCTCAAAACGTGCTGTTTTGCAAAAAAAAAGCATTTTCGGGATTTTAGATCGTTGAAATCGTTAAATAGACGCAATAAAAAAAACGAATAATAAAAATTTCGTCGTTTTTTTGTTTTTTTACGCGTTAAAACGGGATTAAAGCTCAAAACGCTTTTTTTTAAAAAAAAGATTTTCAAGATTTTAGTTTGTTTTAAATCCTTCAAATAGGGAAACAAATTAATAAAAAAAAGGGAAAAATAAAAAAATTGTCGTTTTATGTTTTTTACGCGTTAAAAAACAGATTAAAAACCCCAAACGGCTGTTTTGCTAAAAAAAGCATTTTCAAGCATTTTTGATCGTTGAAATCGTTAAATAGACGCACATTAATAAAAAAAGAATAATAAAATTTCGTCGTTTTTTGCTGTTTTACCCTTAAAAAAGCAGATTAAAAACTCAAAACGTGCTGTTTTGGTTTAAAAAAAGCATTTTCGCATTTTAGATCGTGGAAATCGTTCCCAAAAAAAGGGAATTTTTAATAAAAACGAAAATAAAAATTTTGTCGTTTTTTTGCTGTTTTTTCGCGTTTTCCCCGATTTGCTCAAAACGTGCTGTTTTGCAAAAATAAGCATTTTCAAGCATTTTAGATTGTTTAAATCGTTCAAAAGACGCAATATTAATAAAACGAATAATAAAAATTTCGTTGTTTTATGCTGTTTTACGCCAAAACGCGATTTCAGCTCAAAACGTGCTGTTTTGCTAAAATAAGCATTTTCAAGCATTTTAGATCGCTGGAAATCGTCTTAAACAGAAGCTAAATATTAATAAAAACGAATAATAAAATGTCGTCGTTTTATGCTGTTTTACGTTAAACGCGGTGATTAAAGCTCTCAAAACGTGCTGTTTTGCTAAATGCTACGCTATTTTAGACGCTGTAAATCAAGCTCAAATAGATTTAATATTAATAAAACGAATAATAAAAAATTCGTCGTTTTTATGCTGTTTTACGCTAAAACGCAGATTAAAAGCTCAAAACGTGCTGTTTTGCTAAAAATAATCAATTTCAAGCATTTTAGATCGCCGGAAATCGTTCAAATAGAAGCAAATATTAATAAAAAACGAATAATAAAAAATTTCGTCGTTTTTATGCTGTTTTACGCGTTAAAACGCAGATTAAAAACTCAAACGCGCCTGTTTTGCTAAGGCTAAAAATACATTTTCAAAGCATTTTAGATCGTTGAAATCGTTCAAATAGAAGCAATATTAATAAAAACGAATAATAAAAAATTCGTCGTTTTTATAAGCTGTTTTACACGTTAAAACGCAGATTAAAGCTCATAACGTGCTGTTTTGCTAAAATAAGCATTTTCAAGCATTTTTAGATCGTTGAAATTGTCTAAATAGGATGCATTATTAATAAAACGAATAATAAAAATTTCTGCTGCTTTATGTTGTTTTACGCAAAACGCAGATTAAAGCTCAAAACGTGCTGTTTTGCTAAGCAAACAAGTACTGGCATTTTGCATCATCATTGAAATCGTTCAAATAGAAGGCTAATAAAAAACGAATAATAAAAATTCGCCGCTTTTATATGCTTTACGCGTTAAAACGCAGATTAAAAGCTCAAACGTGCTGTTTTGCTAAAATAATCATTTTCAAGCATTTTAGATGGTTGAAATCGCCCGTGACGCAATATTAATAAAAAACGATTAATAAAAATTACGTCGTTTTATGTTGTTTTACGCGTTAAAAACGCAGATTAAAGCTCAAACGTGCTGTTTTGCTAAAATGCTTACTTCAAGCATTTAGATCATTGAAACCTGCTCCAAATAGAAGCAATATTAATAAAAAACGAATAATAAAATTCGTCGTTTTTATGCTGTTTTACGCGCTGCAGATTAAAAGCTCAAAACGTGCTGTTTTGCTAAAATAAGCATTTTCTCAAGCATTTTAGATCGTTGAAATCGTTCAAATAGAAGTAATATTAATAAAAACGAATAATAAAAATTTCGCCTTTTATGCTGTTTTACGCGTTAAAACGCAGATTAAAGCTCAAACGTGCTGTTTTTGCTAAAAATAAGCATTTTCAAAGCATTTTAGATCGTTGAAATCGTTCAAATAGAAGCTATATTAATAAAAAAACGAATGATAAAATTTCGTCGTTTTTATGCTGTTTTACGTTAAAAACTCAGATTAAAGCCTCAAAACGTGCTGTTTTGCTAAAATAATCATTTTCAAGCATTTTAGATCGTTGAAATCGTTCAAATAGACGCACATAATAAAAACGAATAATAAAATTTCGTCGTTTTTATGCTGTTTTACGCGTTAAACGCAGATTAAAGCTCAAACGTGCTGTTTTGCTAAAATAAGCATTTTCAAGCATTTTAGATCGTTGAAATCGTTCAAATAGAAGCAATATTAATAAAAACGAATAATAAAAAATTCGTCGTTTTTATGCTGTTTTACGCGTTAAAAGGCAGATTAAAAGCTCAAAACGTGCTGTTTTGCTAAAATAATCATTTTCAAGCATTTTTAGATCGTTGAAATCGTTCAAATAGACGCAATATTAATAAAAAAAACGAATAATAAAAAATTCGTCGTTTTATGCTGTTTTACGCGCTAAAACGCGCAGATTAAAGCTCAAAACGTGCTGTTTTGCTAAAATAAGCATTTTCAAGCATTTTAGATCGTTGAAATCGTTCAAATAGAAGCAAATATTAATAAAAAAGAATAATTTAAAAAATTGCCCTTTTATGTTTTTTTACGCGTTAAAAACGCAGATTTAAAACTCAAAAACCCCTTTTTTTGGGTAAAAAAAATCATTTTCAAGCATTTTAGATCGTTGGGAAACGTTCAAATAGACGCAAATTAATAAATAACGAATAATAAAAAAATTTTTGTCGTTTTTATGCTGTTTACGCGTTCGCAGACTAAAAACTCAAAACGTGCTGTTTTTGCTAAAAATAAGCATTTTAAGCATTTTAGATCGTTGAAATCGTTCAAATAGAAGCAATATTAAAAAAAACGAATAATAAAAATTGTCGTTTTATGTTTTTTTACGCGTTAAAACGCAGATTAAAGCTCAAAACGTGCTGTTTTGCTAAAAAAAAGCAATTTCAAGATTTTAGATCGTTAAAAAAGTTCAAATAGACGCAAATTAATAAAAACGAATAAAAAAATTTCGTCGTTTTTTTGTTGTTTTACGCGAAAAAGCAGAAAAGCTCAAAAAGTGCTGTTTTGTTAAAATAACTTTTTTGCCCTTTTTGATCGTTGAAATCGTTCAAATAGAAGCAATATTAATAAAAACAATAATAAAAAAAATTTTCCCTTTTTTTGTTTTTTTACGCGTTAAAACGCAGATTAAAAAATCAAACGTGCTGTTTTGTTAAAATAATCATTTTCAAGCATTTTAGGGCGTTGAAACTGTTCAAATAGATGCAATATTAATGTAAAAACGAATAATATCAAAATTTCTGGTCGTTTTATGTTTTACGCGTTAAAACGCAGATTAAAGCTCAAACGCGCTGTTTTGCTAAAATAAGCATTTTCGCCATTTTAGATCGTTGAATCGTTCAAATAAAAAGCAATATTAATAAAACCACAATAAAAATTTTGCCGTTTTATGTTGCCATGCTAAAACGCAGATTAAAGCTCAAAACGTGCTGTTTTGCTAAAATAAGCATTTTCAAGCATTTTAGATCGTTGAAATCGTTCAAATAGAAGCAATCTTAATAAAAACGAATAATAATAAATTCGTCGTTTTATGCTGTTTTACTCGTTAAAACGCAGATTAAAGCTCAAAACGTGCTGTTTTGCTAAAAATAATCATTTTCGCTACTTCAGATCGTTGAAATCGTTCAAATAGAAGCAATATTAATAAAACGAATAATAAAAATTTCGTCGTTTTTATAAGCTGTTTTACGCGTTAAACGCAGATTAAAGCTCCTCAAAACGTAAAGGTTTTGATAAAATAAGTATTTTCAAGCATTTTAGATTGTTGAAATCACCGTTCAAATAGACGCAATATTAATAAAAAACGAATAATAAAAATTTCGTCGTTTTTATGTTGTTTTACGCGTTAAAAACGCAGATTAAAGCTCAAACGTGCTGTTTTGCTGCGCCGCGTTTCACATTTAGATCGCTGAAATCGTTCAAATAGAAGCATATTAATAAAAAATCGAATAATAAAAATTCGTCGTTTTATAAAAGCTGTTTTACGCGTTAAACGCAGATTAAAAGCTCAACACGTGCTGTTTTGCTAAAATAAGCATTTTCAAGCATTTTAGATTGTTGGAAATCGTTCAAATAGAGGCAATATTACCAAAAAACGAATAATAAAAAATTCGTCGTTTTTATGCTGTTTTACGGGTTAAAAACGCAGATTAAAGCTCAAAACGTGCTGTTTCGCTAAAATACATTTTCAAGCATTTTAGATCGCTGAATCGTTCAAATAAAAGCGCGGTTAATAAAACCAATAATAAAAATTTCGTCGTTTTATGTGCTGTTTTACGTTAAAACGCAGATTAAAAGCCCAAAACGTGCTTCGTTTTGCTAAAATAAGTATTTTTAAGCATTTAGATCGTTGAAATCGACTAAATAGAAGCAATCTTAATAAAACCAAATAATAAATTGTCGTTTTTATGCTGTTTTTACCGTAAAGCCAAAACGCAGATTAAAAGCTCAAAACGTGCTGTTTTGCTGCTGCTAAAAATAATCATTTTCAAGCATTTTAGATCAAGTTGAAATCGTTCAAATAGGAAGCAATATTAATAAAAAAACGAATAATAAAAAATTTCTACGTTTTATGCTGTTTTACGCGTTAAAACGTAGATTAAAAGCTCAAAACGTGTGCTGTTTTGATAAAATAAGCATTTTCAAGCATTTTAGATTGTTGAAATCGTTCAAATAGACGCAATATTAATAAAAACGAATAATAAAAATTTCTGTCGTTTTTATGTTGTTTGCGTTAAAACGCAGATTAAAGCTCAAAAATGTGCTGTTTTGCTAAAAATAAGCATTTTCAAGCATTTTAGATCGCTGAAATCGTTCAAATAGAAGCAATATTAATAAAACGTAGAATAATAAAACGGCCGCTTTTATGTTGCCTACGCCGCTAAAAACGCAGATTAAAGCTCAACACGTGCTGTTTTATGCAAAATGCGATTTTCAAGCATTTTAGATTGTTGAAATCGTTCAAATAAAGGGGAAAAAAAAAACGAATAATAAAAATTTCTTTTATGCGTTTTACGGGGAAACGCAGATTAAAGCTCAAAACGGTGTTTTGCTAAAAAAAAGATTTTCAAGCATTTTAATCGTTGAAAAGTTCAAATAAAGAATATTAATAAAACAAATAATTAAAAAAATTTGTTGTTTTATGCTGTTTTCGAAAACGGGAGTTAACCCCAAAGCGTTTTGAAAAAACATTTTCAAGCATTTTAACGTTGAAATGTTCAAACAACCAAAATTTAAAAAAAGAATAATAAAATTTTTGTCGCGTTAAAACGAGATTTAAACCGTTTTTCTAAAATAAGACAACATTTTGACGTTGAAATCGTTCAAATAGAACTATTAATAAAAAAAAAATAATAAAAATTCGTCGTTCTTTTGCTTTTTACGCGAAAACCGTTAAAATAAAACGGGTTTTTAAAAAATTCTTTTTTGTTTTTGTCGGGGGAAACTTTCAAAAGCGAATATTAATAAAAAACGAAAATAAAAAAATTGCGTTTTTTGTGTTTTTCGGGGTTAAAAAGCGTTAAAGCTCAACCCGTGCTGTTTTGCTAAAATGCATTTTCAAAAAAGATGGAAATGCAAATAGAAGCAATATTAATAAAAAACGAAAAAAATTCTCGTTTTATTTTTTCGCGTTAAAACGCAGATTAAACCCAACACGTGCTGTTTTTGCTAAAATAAGCATTTTCAAGCATTTTAGATTTTGAAATCGTTTAGAGGGAAATTTAAAAAAAACGAATAATAAAAAAATTGTCGTTTTTTTGTGTTTTGGGTTAAAAAAGCAGATTAAAGCTCAAAAAGGGTGTTTTGCAAAATAGCATTTTTAAGCATTTTAGATCGTTTAAATCGTTCAAATAGAAGCAATATTTAAAAAAACCAAATAATTAAAAATTCGTTTTTTGGTTTTTCGCGTTAAAACGAGTTGGCTAAAAAGGGTGTTTTTTCTAAAATAAGCATTTTCGCTTTTTACGTTGAAATGTTCAAATCGAAGCAAATTTAAAAAAAAAACGAATAATAAAATTTTCGTCGCGTTAAACGCAAAA
>NW_027048805.1:0-7695 GCF_025399875.1 Dalotia coriaria
TTTAAAACGCGTTTTAAAAAACCAAAAACTTTTTTAAAAAAAAATTTTTTAAAAATTTTAATTTTTAAAAATTTTAAAAACGAAATTAAAAAAAGTTTTTTTTTCCCTTTTAGGTTTTTTTTTTAAAAAACGGTTCCAAAAAATTTTTTTTAAAAAAATTTTAAAAATTTTAAAAACGAAAAAAAAAAAAATAAAAAATTTTTTTTTTTTTTTTGTTTTACCCTTAAAAAAATTCAAAATTTTTTTAAAATTTTTAATTTTTAAACGTTAAATCCCATTAAAAAACCCCTTTTTAAAAAAAAAATTTTTTTTGTTTTTAGCGTTTTACGCGTTAAAAAACGGGGTTTTTTTAAAAAATTTTTTTAAAAAAAATTTTAACTTTTTAATCTTAAATCCCCCAAATAAAACCAAATTTTAAAAAAAAGAAAATTTTTTCCTTTTTTTTTTTAAAAAAAATAAACCCGTTTTTTTAATTTTTTTTTTAACTTTTAATGGAAATTTAAAAAGGGAAAATTTAAAAAAAAGTTAAAATTTTTGCGTTTTAAAATTTTTGGTTTAAAAGGTTTTTAAATAAAAATTTTTTTTAAATTATTTTAAATTTTTTTAAACCCTTAAAAAAACCAAATTTAAAAAAAATTTTTTTTTTTTTCGTTTTCCCTTAAAAACCCAATTGGGAAAAGTTTTTTTTAAAAATTTTATTTTTGATTTTTTTGAAATTTAAATAAAAAAATTTAAAAAAAAAATAAAAATTTTTTTTTTTTGCGTTTTAGCGTTAAAACCAAAAAATTTTTTTTTCTTAAAAAAATTTTAAATTTTTTTAAAAAAAAATAAAAAAAAAAAAATAAAAAAATTTCGTGTTTTTTGCTGTTTTTTAAAAAAAGCAGATTAAAAGCTAAAATTTTTTTTTCTAAAATAATCATTTTAAATTTTAGATCGTTGAAATCGTTCAAATGAGCAATATTTAAAAACGAATAATAAAAAATTTTGCTTTTTTTTCTGTTTTCGCGTTAAAACGCAGATTAAAGCTCAAAACGTGCTGTTTTGCTAAAAAAATCATTTTCAAACTTTTTTAAAAATTTTTTAAAAAAAAAATAAAAAAAAAATTTTCGTTTTTTGCTTTTACGCGTTAAAACCAGATTGCTAAAGTTTTTTTCAAAAAATTTTTAAAAATTTTTTAAAAGTTAAAACGCAAATAAAAATTTTAAAAAAATTTTTCGTTTTTGCGTTTTACGCGTTAAAACCAATTTAAAAAAAAACTTTAAAAACATTTTAACATTTTTTAAACGTTAAATTTCAAAAAAAAATAAAAAAAAATAAAAAAATTTTTCCTTTTACTTTTTTGCGTTAAAAGCTTAAAACTCCTGCTTTTTTTTAAAAATTTTTAAAAATTTTTTTAAACGTTAAATGCAAAAAAAAATAAAAAAAAAAAAATTTTTTTTTTTTAGCTTTTTTTTGCGTTAAAACGCGTTCTAAAATCTTTTCAAAAATTTTTTTTTTTTTAATCGTTAAATTTAAAAAAATAAAAAAAAATAAAAAATTTTGTTTTTAGCTTTTTCGTTAAAACCAATTTTCCAAAGTTTTTTCAAAATTTTATTTTAAACTTTTTAGAGGGGAAATTTTTAAAAACGAATATTTAAAAAAACGTTAAATCTTTTTAGCGTTTTACGCGTTAAAAAGGGAAAAATTGCTTTTTTAAATAACATTTTAACTTTTAAATTTAAATTTCCCAAAAAAAAAAATAAAAAAAATTAAAATTTTTTTTTTGCTTTTCGCGTTAAAACCAATTTTAAAAAAAAAAATTTTTTTAAAATAATCTTTTAAATTTTTTTAAAGGAAAAGTTAAAAAAATATAAAAAAAAATTTTTTTTAAAATTTTTTTAAACCTTTTTTCCAAAAATTTTTGCTAAAAAAATTTTTAAAAATTAAAAAATTTTTTGGGGAAAATTAAAAAGTTTTTAAAAGGGTTTTTTTTGGGGTTTTTTTGCTTAAAAATTTTTTTAAAAAAATTTTTGCTAAAAGGGTTTTTCAAAATTTTAAAAAATTAAATTAAATTTTTAAAAAAAAAAAATAAAATTTGTCGTTTTGTTGCTTTTGCGCAAAAATTTAAAAAAAAATATTTGTAAATTTTTTCAGCATTTAAAAGTTAAAACTTCAAAAGGCTTTTAAAAAATAAAATTTTTTACTTTTTAGTTTGTCGCTTAAAACGCAATTAAAAAGCTCAAAACGTGCTGTTTTTGCTAATAATAAGCATTTAAGCATTTTGATCGTTGAAATGCGTTCAAATAGAGCAATATTAATAAAAACGAATATACAAATTTGTCGTTTTATGCTGTTTACGCGTTAAAACCAGATTAAAAGCTCAAAACGATGCTGTTTTGCTAAAATAATATTAAAAGCATTTTAGATCGTTGAAATCGTTCAAAAAAACAATATTAATAAAAACGAATATAATTTCGTCGTTTTTAGCGTTTTACGCGTTAAAACGCAGATTAAAGCTCAAAACGTGCTGTTTTGCTAAAATAAGCATTTTCAAGCATTTTAATCGTTGAAATCGTTCAAATAGAACGCAATATTAATAAAACGAATAATAAAAAATTTCGTCGTTTTATGCTGTTTTACGCGTTAAAACGCAGATTAAAAGCTCAAAACGTGCTGTTTTGCTTTAAAATAATCATTTTCAAAGCATTTTTAGATCGTTGAAATCGTTCAAATAGACGCAATATTAAAAAAACGAATAATAAAAAATTTCGTCGTTTTTATGCTGTTTTACGCGTTAAAACGCAGATTAAAACTCAAAACGTCTGTTTGCTAAAATAAGCATTTTCAAGCATTTTAGATCGTTGAAATCGTTCAAATAGAGAGCAATATTAATAAAAACGAATAATAAAAAATTTCGTCGTTTTATGCTGTTTTACGCGTTAAAACGCAGATTAAAGCTCAAAACGTGCTGTTTTGCTAAAATAATCATTTTCAAGCATTTAGATCGTTGAAATCGTTCAAATAGACGCAATATTAATAAAACGAATTAATAAAAATTTCGTCGTTTTTATGCTGTTTTACGCGTTAAAAAAGCAGATTAAGCTCAAAACGTGCTGTTTTGCTAAAATAATCATTTTCAAGCATTTTTAGATCGTTGAAATCGTTCAAATAGACGCAATATTAATAAAAACGAATAATAAAAAATTTCGTCGTTTTTATGCTGTTTTACGCGTTAAAACGCAGATTAAAGCTCAAAACGGTGTTTTGCTTAAAATAACATTTTCAACATTTTTTGATCGTTAAATCGCAAATAGAGAATTAATAAAAACAATAATAAAAAATTTTTGTCGTTTTATGGCCGTTTTACGGTTAAAACGCGATTAAAACTCAAAACGTGCTGTTTTTTCTAAAATAATCATTTTCAAGCATTTTTTGATCGTTGAAATCGTTCAAAATAGAGCAATATTAA
This sequence comes from Dalotia coriaria, assembly GCF_025399875.1. Taxonomy (NCBI): domain Eukaryota; kingdom Metazoa; phylum Arthropoda; class Insecta; order Coleoptera; family Staphylinidae; genus Dalotia; species Dalotia coriaria. Next base: position 3,449 of record NW_027048805.1, read on the forward strand.
AAAAAACAATAAAAAAAATTTTGTCGTTTTTTTTGCTGTTTGCTTAAAAAAGCGTTAAAAACAAAACGGCGTTTTGCTAAAATAAAATTTTTTAAGCATTTTTGATCGTTGAAATCGTTCAAATAGAGCAATATTAATAAAAAAGAATAATAAAAATTCGTCGTTTTTGTGTTTTTCCCTTAAAACCAATTAAACTCAAAACGGGGGTTTTTTCTAAAATAATCATTTTCAAGCATTTTAGATCGTTAAATCGTTAAATAGAGCAAAATTTAAAAAAAACGAATAAAAAAATTTTTGTCGTTTTATGCTTTTTTGCGAAAACGCAGATTCCAAAACGTGCTGTTTTGCTAAAATAATCATTTTTGCAAGATCGTTTAAATCGTTCAAATAGGGAAAAAATTAATAAAAAAACGAATAATAAAAAAATTTGTCGTTTTTATGCTGTTTTTCGCTTAAACGCAATTAAACTCAAAAAGTCTTTTGCTAAAATAATCATTTTCAAGCATTTTGATCGTTAAATCGTTCAAATAGGCAATAAATAAAACGAATAATAAAAATTCGCGTTTTATTTTTTTAAAGCGTTAAAACGCAGATTAAACTCAAAAGTGCTGTTTTCTAAAATAATCATTTTTTGCATTTTAGATCGTTTAAATCGTTCAAATGAGCAATATTAATAAAAAAAGAATAATAAAAATTCGTCGTTTTTGCTGTTTTCCTTAAAAGCAAAAAAGCTCAAAACGTGCTGTTTTGTAAAATAATCATTTTCGCATTTTTAGATCGTTGAAATCGTTCAAATAAACAATATTAATAAAACGAATAATAAAAATTCGTCGTTTTATGCTGTTTTACGCGTTAAAACGCAGATTAAAGCTCAAAACGTGCTGTTTTGCTAAAATAATCATTTTCAAGCATTTTAGATCGTTGAAATCCCAAAAAAGAAATATTTAAAAACAATAAAAAAAATTTTGTCGTTTTATGCTGTTTTTCGGTTTAAAAAGCAGATTAAAGCCAAAACGTGCTGTTTTGCTAAAATAATCATTTTTTGCATTTTTGATCGTTGAAATCGTTCAAAAAAAACAATTTTAAAAAAAAAAGAATAAAAAAAAATTTGTCGTTTTATGCTGTTTTCGCGTTAAACGCAAATTTAAAACCAAAACCCGGGGTTTTTTTAAAATAATCATTTTCAAGCATTTAATCGTTAAATCGTTCAAATAGAAGCAATATTTAAAAAAAACGAATAATAAAAAAATTTGTCGTTTTTTTTGCTGTTTACGGGGTTAAAAAAGCAGATTAAAGCTCAAAACGGTTTTTTGCTAAAAAAATCATTTTCCATTTTTGATCGTTGAAATCGTTCAAATAAAGACAAAAAAAAAAAAAATAAAAATTCGTCGTTTTTTTGCTGTTTTGTTAAAACGCAGATTAAAGCTCAAACGTGCTGTTTTGCTAAAATAACATTTTAAGCTTTTTTGATCGTTGGGAAACGTTCAAATAAACCCAATTTAATAAAAACAATAATAAAAAAAATTTCGTCGTTTTTTTGCTGTTTTACGCGTTTAAAAGCAGATTCCCCAAAACGTGCTGTTTTGCTAAAAAATCATTTTCAACTTTTAGATCGTTAAAACGTTCAAAATAGAGCAATATTAATAAAAAAGAATAATAAAAATTCGTCTTTTTTATGCTTTTTTTACGCGTTAAAACGCAGATTAAAGCGCAAAACGTGCTGTTTTTTAAAATAATCTTTTTCAAGCATTTTTAGATCGTTGAAATCGTTCAAATAGACGCAATATTATGAAAACGAATAATAAAAATTTCGTCTTTTTTATGCTGTTTTACGCGTTAAAACGCAGTTTAAAAAGCTCAAACCGTGCTGTTTTGCTAAAATAATCATTTTCAAGCATTTTAGATCGTTGAAATCTTTTTAAATAGAAGCAATTTTAAAAAATAAACGAATAATAAAAAATTCGTCTTTTTTATGCTGTTTGACGCGTTAAAACGCAGATTAAAAGCTCAAAACGTGTTGTTTTGCTAAAATAATCTTTTTCAAACATTTTTAGATCGTTGAAATCGTTCAAATAGAAGCAATATTAATAAAAACGAATAATAACAGATTCGTCGTTTTTATGCTGTTTTACGCGTTAAAACGCGGGTTTAAAAAGCTCAAAACGTGCTGTTTTGCTAAAATAATCATTTTCAAGCATTTTAGATCGTTGAAATCGTTCAAATAGACGCAAATTAATAAAAACGAATAATAAAAATTTCGTCTTTTTTATGCTTTTTTCCCGCGTTAAAACGCAGATTAAAGCTCAAAACGTGCTGTTTTGCTAAAATAATTATTTTCAAGCATTTTAGACCGTTGAAATCGTTCAATTTTTTTTTATTACATATCTGTTTTTTTATTCCTTAATCAGTTACAGAAATGTAACTCTCACAAGAATTATTTTGACTCTTAAATTATAAGTAAATAAAATGACAAAAAATAAAATAAAATATAAATAAATAAAATAAAATAATAAAAGAAATAAAGTGACATAAAATTAACGTGACTACCCCCTTGCGTTGTCACGTTGGTCTCTGAGTCCCTAGTCTTATGGCCTCATAAATTTGCTTAGAGTGGGTTGTTGGGTTGGTTGCGGTACCTCTTGCTTAGACCTCTGTGGTAGTTTTTGGGAAGCTGGTAGCATATGGGAAAATGCTACCAGTCCAATCAAATACTAACCAGGGTTTCTATGCGGTTGGTCGTCAAAAGGTGATGACGTTTATTTCCCCCAGTGTTGTCAACTTGCTTTGTCTGCCGGAACCCATTGTCGCTACTGAGTTGATCGCTGAGAGGAACAGTGTCGCAAAGGTTCAGTGGGTCTGACCGCTTTAACCTACTGAATCTTTTGGCTTTTAATATATGTCAGCTGTTATGTTTGGTGTTGCTTTAGCCTTGCGACATAGTTATTAAAACGGGAAAAATAAAAATTTTGTCGTTTTTATGCTGTTTTACGCGTTAAAACGCAGAATAAAACTCAAAAAGTGCTGTTTTTTCTAAAATAATCATTTTTAAGCATTTTAGATCGTTGAAATCGTTCAAATAGACGCAATATTAATAAAAACGAATAATAAAAATTTCGTCGTTTTATGCTGTTTTTCGCGTTAAAACGCAGATTAAAAACTCAAAACGTGCTGTTTTGCTAAAATAATCATTTTTCAAGCATTTTAGATCGTTGAAATCGTTCAAATAGAAGCAATATTAATAAAAAAAGAATAATAAAAGATTCGTCGTTTTATGCTGTTTTACGCGTTAAAACGCAGATTAAAAACTCAAAACGTGCTGTTTTGCTAAAATAATCATTTTCAAGCATTTTAGATGTTGAAATCGTTCAAATAGACGCAATATTAATAAAAACGAATAATAAAAATTTCGTCGTTTTTTTTGCTGTTTTTCGCGTTAAAATGCGATTAAAGCTCAAAACGTGCTGTTTGCTAAAATAATCATTTTCAAGCATTTTAGATCGTTGACATCGTTCCAATGACGCAATATTAATAAAAAGCGAATAATAAAAATTTCGTCCCTTTTATGCTGTTTACGCGTTAAAACGCAGATTTAAACTTTAAAACGTGCTGTTTTGCTAAAATAATCATTTTCAAGCATTTTTTGATCGTTGAAATCGTTCAAATAGAAGCAATATTTATAAAACGAATAATAAAAATTCGTGTTTTATGCTGTTTTACGCGTTAAAACGCAGATTAAAGCGCAAAACGTGCTGTTTTTAAAATAATCATTTTCAAGCATTTTAGATCGTTGAAATCGTTCAAATAGACGCAATATTAATAAAAACGAATAATAAAAATTTCGTCGTTTTTTTGCTGTTTGCAGCGTTAAAACGCGATTAAAGCTCAAACCGTGCTGTTTTGCTAAAATAATCATTTTCAAGCATTTTAGATCGTTGAAATCGTTCCCAAAAAGAAGCAATATTAATAAAAACGAAAAAAAAAAAATTCGTCGTTTTTTTGCTGTTTTACGCGTTAAAACGCAGATTAAAACTCAAAACGTGCTGTTTTGCTAAAATAATCATTTTCAAGCATCTTGGATCGTTGAAATCCCTTCAAATAGACGCAATATTTAAAAAAAACGAATAAAAAAACCTCGTTTTTATGCTGTTTTTCGCGTTAAATCAAACGCGTTAAACTCAAAACGTGTTGTTTTGTAAAAAAATAATTTTTTTATTTTCAAGCATTTTCAATTGTTTCAAAAACTTTTC
>NW_027048806.1:0-7694 GCF_025399875.1 Dalotia coriaria
AATAACTTTTCAAGCATTTGGGATCGTTGGCCGTTCAAATAGTATAAAAATTAATAAAAAGGGAATTTAAAAAATTTTGTCGTTTTAGGGGTTTTTCGCGTTAAAAAAGTAGATTAAAGTTCAAAAATGCTGTTTTGGGTAAAATGGGGATTTTCGCCCTTTTAGATCGTTGAAACCCTTCAAATAGAGCAAAATTAATAAAAAAAGAATAAAAAAAAATTCGTCGTTTTATGCTGTTTTTCGCTTAAAAAGCAGATTAAAGCCCCAAAACGTGCCGTTTTGCTAAAATAAGCATTTTCGCTTTTAGTTCGTTTAAAAATTCAAATAGAAGCAAAATTTTTTTTAAAAAAAATAAAAAAACCCCCGTTTTTAAAAATGTTTTACGCGTTAAAACGCAGATTAAAAGCTCAAAAAAGTGCCGTTTTGCTAAAATAAGCATTTTCAAGCATTTTAGATCGTTTAAATCGTTCAAAAGGGCCCCAATTTTTAATAAAACGTAATAAAAAAAAACCGTCATTTTTATGCTGTTTTTCGCGTTTAAAAAGCAGATTAAAAGCTCAAAAAGCGTTTTTGCTAAAATAAGCTTTTCAAGCATTTTAGATCGTTGAAATCGTTCAAATAGACGCAATATTAATTAAAAAAAAGAATAATAAAAAAATTTTGTCGTTTTTTTGCTGTTTTACGCGTTAAAACGGATTAAAGCTCAAAAAAGTGCTGTTTTGCTAAAAAAAATCATTTTTAAGCATTTTAGATCGTTGAAATCGTTCAAATGGAGTGCAATATTAATAAAAACGAATAATAAAAAAATTTTGTCGTTTTTTTGTTTTTTTACGCGTTAAAAAAGGGAGGGTTAAAAACTCAAACGTGCTGTTTTGGGTAAAATAAGCATTTTCAAAGCATTTTTGACCCCTTGTTTGTTCAAATAGAAGCAATATTAATAAAAAAAAGAATAATAAAAAAAATTTTGCCCTTTTTTGTTTTACGCGTTAAAACGCAGATTAAAAACTCAAAACGTGCCGTTTTCCAAAAAAAGCATTTTCAAGCATTTTAGATCGTTGAAATCGTTTTAAATAGAAGCAATATTAATAAAAAAAAGAATAATAAAAAAACGCCGGGTTTTTTGCTGTTTTTTCGCGTTAAAACGCAGGGGAAAAAAGCTCAAAATGTTGTTTTGCTAAAATAAGCATTTTCAAGCATTTTAGATCGTTGAAATTTTGTTCATATAGTAGAATATTAATAAAAAAGAATAATAAAAAAAGTCGTTTTATGTTTTTTTACGAAAAACCAGATTAAAGCCCCAAAACGTGCTGTTTTGCTAAAATAAGCATTTTCAAGCATTTTAGATCGTTAAAATCGTTCAAATAGAAGCAATATTAATAAAAAACGAATAATAAAAAAAACCCCTCGTTTTATGCTGTTTTTCGCGTTAATACGCAGAATAAAGCTCAAACGTGCTGTTTGCTAAAATAAGCATTTCAAGCATTTTTAGATCTTTTGAATTCGGTTCAAATAGACGCAATTATTAATAAAAAACGAATAATAAAAATTTCGTCGTTTTTATGCTGTTTTACGCGTTAAAACGCAGATTGCTCAAAACGCTGTTTTGCTAAAAATAAGTATTTTCAAGCATCTTTTAGATCGTTGAAATCGTTCAAATAGACGCAATACAAAAACAACAATAAAAAAATTCGTCGTTTTTATGTTGTTTTACGCGTTAAAACGCAGATTAAAGCTCAAAACGTGTTGTTTTGCTAAATAAGCATTTTCAAGCATTTCATCAGCGAAAACTGCCCAAATAGTAGCAATATTAATAAAAACGAATAATAAAAATCGTCGTTTTATGCTGCTCTTTACGCGTTAAAACGCAGATTAAAGCTCAAAACGTGCTGTTTGCTAAAATAAGTACTTTCAAGCATTTTAGGATCGTTAAAATCGTTCAAATAGAAGTAATATTAATAAAACGAATAATAAAAATTCGTCGTTTTATGCTGTTTTACGCGTTAATACGCAGAATGTAAAAGCTCAAAACGTGCTGTTTTGCTAAAATAAGCATTTTCAAGCATTTTAGATCTGAATCTGTTCAAATAGACGCAATATTAATAAAAACGAATAATAAAAGGTTCTGTTTTAGCCGTTTTACGCAAACCGTAGATGCAAGTCTTAAACGTGCTGTTTTATAAAATAAGTATTTTCAAGCATTTTAGATCGTTGAAATCGTTCAAATAGACGGCCATTAATAAAAACGAATAATAAAAAATCTGTCGTTTTATAAGCTGCCTTTACGTTAAAACGCAGATTAAAGCTCAAAACGTGCTGTTTTGCTAAAATAAGCATTTTCAAGCATTTTAGATCGTTAAAATCGTTCAAATAGAAGTAATAATAAAAACGAATAATAAAAATTTTGTCGTTTTTATGCTGTTTTTACGCGTTAAAAACGATTAAAGCTCAAAAACGCGCTGTTTTACAAAATAAGCATTTTCAAGCATTTTAGATCGTTGAAAATCGTTCAAATAGGAAGCAATATTAATAAAACGAATAATAAAAAAATTCGTCATTTTTATGTTGTTTTACGTTAAACGTGATTAAAGCTCAAACGTGCTGTTTTGCTAAAATAAGCATTTTCAAGCATTTTATATCATCGTTGAAATTAACCTTAAAATAGAAGGCATAATAAAAAACGAATAATAAAAATTTCGTCGTTTTATGCTGTTTTACGCGTTAAACGCAAAATAAAAGCTCAAAATGTGCTGTTTTGCTAAAATAAGCATTTTCAAGCATTTAGATTCTGTTGAAATCGTTCAAATAGACGCAATATTAATAAAAACGAATAATAATAAAAAATTTCGTCGTTTTATGCTGTTTACGCGTTAAAAATGCGTAGATTAAAGCTCAAAACATGCTGTTTGCTAAAATAAGCATTTTCACGCATTTTAGATCGTTGAAATTGTTCAAATAGACGCAATATTAATAAAAACGAATAATAAAAATTCGTCGTTTTTATGTTGTTTTACGCGTTAAACGCAGATTAAAGCTCAAAATGTGCTGTTTTGCTAAAATAAGACTTTCTTAAGCATTTTAGATCGTTGAAACTGTCTCAAATAGACGCAATATTAATAAAAACAAATAATAAAGAAATCGTCGTTTTATGTTGCTTTTACGCGTTAAAACGTGCAGATTAAAGCTCAAACGTGCTGGTTTTATTAAAATAAGCATTTTCAAGCATTTTAGATCGTTGAAATCGTTCAAATAGAAGCAATATTAATAAAAACAACACAAAAATTTCCCGTCACTGTTTTTATGCTGTTTTATCGCGTTAAACGCAGATTAAAGCTCAAAACGTGCTGTTTTGTTAAATAAGCATTTTCAAGCATTTTAGCTCGTTGAAATCGTTCAAATAGAAGCGTAATATTAATAAAACGAATAATAAAAATTCGTCATTTTTATGCTGTTTTACGCGTTAAAAACGCAGATTAAAAGCTCAAAACGTGCTGTTTTGCTAAAATAAGCATTTTCAAGCATTTTAGATCGTTGAAATCGTTCAAATAGACGCAATATTAATAAAACAAATAATAAAATTTCGTCGTTTTATGCTGTTTTACGCGTTAAAACGCGCAGAATAAAGCTCAAAAACGCGCTGTTTTGCTAAAATAAGCATTTTAAGCATTTTAGATCGTTGAAATCGTCTTCAAATAGAAGCTAATAAAAACGAATAATAAAAATTCATCGTTTTATGCTGCCTACGCGTTAAACGTAGATTAAAGCACAAAACGTGCTGTTTTGCTAAAATAAGTACCAAGCATTTTAGATCGCTGGAAATCGTTCAAATTGACGCAATATTAATAAAAATGAATAATAAAAAAATCGTCGTTTAACGCCGTTTTACGCGGTAAAATGCAGATTAAAGCTCAAAACGTGCTGTTTTGCTAAAATAAGCATTTTCAAGCATTTTAGATCGTTGAAATCGTTCAAATAGAAGCAATATTAATAAAAAAAACGAATAATAAAAATTCGTCGTTTTATGTTGTTTTACGCGTTAAAAACGCAGATTAAAGCTCAAAAACGTGCTGTTTTGCTAAAATAAGCATTTTCGCCATTTTAGATCGTTGAAATTCAAATAGAAGCTACTATTAATAAAAAAAACGAATAATAAAATTCGTCGTTTTATGCTGTTTACGCGTTAAAACGCAGACAAAAGCTCAAAATCGTGTTTATAAAATAAGTATTTTCAAGCATTTTAGATCGTTGAAATCGTTCGCTAAAATAGACGCAATATTAATAAAAACGAATAATAAAAATTTCGTCGTTTTATGCTGTTTACGCGTTAAAACGCAGATTAAAGCTCAAATCGTGCTGTTTTGCTAAAAATAAGCATTTTCAAGCATTTTAGATCGATGATATCGTTCAAATAGAAGCAATATTAATAAAAAACGAATAATAAAAAATCTGTCGTTTTATGCTGTTTTACGCATTAAACGCAGATTAAAAGCTCAAACGTGCTGTTTTGCTAAAATAAGCATTTTCGCCATTTTAGATCGTTGAAATCGTTCAAATAGACACAATATTAATAAAAAACGAATAATAAAAATTTCGTCGTTTATGTATGTTTTTACGCGTTAAAACGCAGATTAAAGTTCAAACGTGCTGTTTTGCTAAAATAAGCATTTTCAAGCATTTTAGATCGTTGAAATCGTTCAAATAGACGCAATATTAATAAAAACGAATAATAATAAAAATTTCGTCGTTTATGCTGTTTTACGCGTTAAAACGCAGATTAAAAGCTTTTCAAAACGTGCTGTTTTGCTAAATAAAGCATTTTCAAGCATTTTAGATCGTTGAAATCGTTCAAATAGAAACAATATTAATAAAACGAATAATAATAAAAAAATTCGTCGTTTTTATGCTGTTTACGCGTTAAGAAACGCAGATTAAAACAAAACGTGCTGTTTGCTAAAATAATCATTTTCAAGCATTTTTTAGATCGTTGAAATCGTTCAAATAGACGCAATATTAATAAAACAGTAATAAAATTTCGTCGTTTTTTATGCTGTTTTACGTTAAAACGCAGATTAAAACTCAAAACGAGCTGTTTTGCTAAAATAAGCATTTTCAAGCACATTTTTAGATCGTTGAAATCGTTCAAATAGAAGCAATATTAATAAAAACGAATAATAAAAAAATTAAGTCGTTTTTATGCTGTTTTACGCGTTAAAACGCAGATTAAAAACTCAAAAACGTGCTGTTTTGCTAAAATAATCATTTTCAAACACATTTTAGATCGTTGAAATCGGTAAATAGACGCAATATTAATAAAAACGAATAATAAAAAATTTTCGTCGTTTTTTATGCTGTTTTGCGTTAAAACGCAGATTAAAACTCAAAACGTGCTGTTTTGCTGCGTAAAGCATTTTCAAGCATTTTAGATCGTTGAAATCGTTCAAATAGAAGCAATATTAATAAAACGAATAATAAAAATTCGTCGTTTTTATGCTGTTTTACGCGAAAACGCAGATTAAAATACATAACGTGCTGTTTTGCTTTAAAATAATCATTCTTAAGCATTTTAGATCGTTGGAAATCGTTAAAATAGACGCAATATTAATAAAACGAATAATAAAAATTTCGTCGTTTTTTTTATGCTGTTTTACGCGTTAAAACGCAGATTAAAAACTCAAAACGTGCTGTTTTTGCTAAAAATAAGCATTTTCAAGCATTTTTAGATCGTTGAAATCGTTCAAATAGACGCAATATTAATAAAAAAAGGAATAATAATAAAAATTCGTCGTTTTATGATGTTTTACGCGTTAAAAACGCAGATTAAAGCTCAAAACGTGCTGTTTGCTTTAAAATAAGCATTTTCAAAACCGGTACGGATACGTTGAAATCGTTCAAATAGACGCAATATTAATAAAAGAGAGCGAGATAATGGGGAATTTCGTGGAACGTAGCGTTTTACGAGGTTAAAACGCAGATTAAAAGCTCAAAAACATTGCTGTTTTTGCTAAAATAAGCATTTTCAAGCATTTTAGATCATTGAAATCGTTCAAATAAGCAATATTAATAAAACGAATAATAAAAAAAATTCGTCGTTTTATGCTGTTTTGCGCGTTAAACGCAGATTAAAACTCAAACGTGCTGTTTTGCTAAAACATGCATTTTCAAGCATTTTTTAGATCGTTGAAATCGTTCCCGGAAATGAAGCAATATTGTAAAAACGAATAATAAAGATTTCGTCGTTTTATGCTGTTTTACGCGTTAAAACGCAGATTAAAACTCAAAACGTGCTGTTTTTTTTCACAAAATAAGCATTTTCGGCATTTTAGATCGTTGAAATCGTTCAGAAATAGAAGCAATATTAATAAAAAGGCGAATAATAATAATTTCGTCGTTTTTATGCTGCTGTTTTTACGCGTTAAAACGCGAGATTAGAGACTCAAAACGTGCTGTTTTGCTAAAATAAAGAAACATTTTCAAGCATTTTAGATAAGTTGAAATCGTTCAAAATGAAGCAACATTAATAAAAACGAATAATAAAAAAATTCGTCGTTTTATGCTGTTTTACGCGTTAAACGCAGATTAAAGCTCAAAACGTGCTGTTTTGCTAAAATAAGCATTTTCAAGCATTTTAGATCGTGAAATCACGTTCGGCAGACGCAATATTAATAAAAACGAATAATAAAAAATTTCGTCGTTTTTATGCTGTTTTTACGCGTTAAAACGCAGATTAAAAGCTCAAAACGTGCTGTTTTTGCTAAAATAAAAGCATTTTCAAGCTTTATTTTGAATCGTTTGAAATCGTTCAAATAGAAAGCAATATTAATAAAAACCGAGCAATAAAAAATTAGATGTTTTAAGCTGTTTACGCGTTAAAACGCTGATTAAAAGCTCAAAACGTGCTGTTTTTGCTAAAATAAGCATTTTCCAAGCATTTTTGAATCGTTAGGAAATCGTTCAAATAGACGCAATATTAATAAAAACGAATAATAAAATTTCGTCGTTTTTTTATGCTGTTTACACGTTAAACGCAGGTTAAAACTCAAAACATTATTTTGTTTTGCTAAAATAAGCATTTTCAGCATTTTTAGATCGTTGGAAATCGTTTCAAATAGAAGCAATATTAATAAAAACGAATAATAAAAATTTCGTCGTTTTTTATGCTGTTTACGCGTTAAACGCAGATTAAAAGCTCAAAACGTGCTGTTTTTGCTAAAATAAGTATTTTCAAGCATTTTAGATCGTTGAAATCGTTCAAATAGAAACAATATTAATAAAAAACGAATAATAAAACATTCACGTCGTTTTATGCTGTTTTACGCATTAAAACGCAGATTAAAAAGCTCAAAACATTAGCTGTTTTGCTAAAATAAAAGCATTTTCAAGCATTTTATATCGTTGAAATTGTTTAAATAGACGCAATATTAATAAAAACGAATAATAAAAATTTTTGTCGTTTTATGGTGTTTTACGCGTTAAACGCAGATTAAAGCTTAAAACGATGCAGTTTTGCTACAAAATAAGTTTTCAAGCATTTTTAGATCGTTGAAATCGTTTAAAAAAGACGCAATATTAATAAAACGAATAATAAAAAATTCGTCGTTTTATGCTGTTTTACAGGTTAAAACCAGATTAAAAACTCAAAACATTAACTGTTTTGCTAAAATAAGCATTTTCAGCATTTTAGATCGTTGAAATCGTTC
>NW_027048807.1:0-7690 GCF_025399875.1 Dalotia coriaria
GGAATTATTAAAAAAGAAAAAAAAAACGTCGTTTTTGCTTTTAGCTTTTTTAAAAATTAAAATTTTAAAATCTGTTTTTCAAAAAACATTTTAAAAAAATTTTTTTAAAAAATTAAAAAGCGTATTTAAAAAAACGAAAATAAAAGCGTTTTTTTTTTTGCTTAAAAAAGCAATTAAAACTAAAACGTGTGTTTTTAAAAAAAGCATTTTAAATAAGATTTTAAAACGTTTTTAAAAAGGTTAATAAAAAAAAATAAAAAAAACGTCTTTTTTTGCTGTTTTTTGCTTTAGATAAAAAAAACCTTTTTTAAAATAAAATTTTAAGTTTTAAACGTTTAAAGTTAAAAGCGAATAAATTTTAAAAAAATTTTCGTTTTTAGTTTTCAAGTTAAAAAGGAAAAAAATAAAGCTTTTTTAAAATAAAAATTTTTGCTTTTAAACTTTTAAACGTTAAAAGAAAAAATTTTTTAAAAAATTAAAAAGCTTTTTACTGTTTTTGGGAAACCGTTAAATAAAACTTTTTTGAAAATAAAAATTTTTGCATTTTTAAGTTAAATTTTAAAAAAGCAAAAATTTAAAAAAAACGTTAAAAAATTCGTATTTAAGGTTTTTCGGTTAAAAGCTTAAAAAAGTTGGGTTTTTTAAAAAACATTTTCAAATTTTTTTAACGTTAAATCCCTTTAAAAAAAAAAAAAATTTTTTAAAAAAAAAATAATAAAAAAGTGTTTTATGCTGTTTTACAAAAAAACAATTAACAAAAATCGTTTTGCTTTAAAAAAAAGCATTTAAAAAAGATTTTAAAAGTCAAAAACCTTTTTTAAAAAAAAAAAAAAAATAAAATTTTCCCTTTTTTGGTTTTTTTTAACCAAAAAATAAAATCGTTTTTTTTAAAAGCTTTTAAAAAAAATTTTTAAATTTTTCGTTTTAAAAAACCTTTAAAAAAAAAAAATTTAATAAAAATTTTTGTCGTTTTTTTATGCTGTTTCGCGTAAAACGCAGATTAAAGCTCAAAACGTGCTGTTTTTGCTAAAATAAACATTTCCAAGCATTTTAGATCGTTGAAATCGTTCAAATAGAAGCAATATTAATAAAGCGAATAATAAAAATTTCGTCGGTTTTGTTTTACGCGTTAAAACGCAGATTAAAGCTCAAAAACGTGCTGTTTTGCTAAAGTAAACATTTTCAAGCATTTTAGATCGTTTGGGAAATCGTTCAAATAGACGCAATATTAATAAAAAACGAATATTAATAAAAATTTCGTGTATGCTGTTTTTTACGCGTTAAAACGCAGAGATAAAAGCTCAAACATTTTATTTTTCAGCATTTTCAAGCATTTTAGATCGTTGAAATCGTTCAAATAGAAGCAATATTAATAAAACGAATAATAAAAAATTCGTCGTTTTTATGCTGTTTTACGCGTTAAAACGCAGATTAAAGCTCAAAACGTGCTGTTTTGCTTTAAAATAAACATTTTTCAAGCATTTTAGATCGTTGGAAATCGTTTTGAAATAGAAGCAATATTAATAAAAACCAATAATAAAAAAATTCGTCGTTTTTATGCTGTTTTACGCGTTAAAACGCAGATTAAAACTCAAAACGTGCTGTTTTTGCTTTCAAAATAAGCATTTTCAAGCATTTTAGATCGTTGAAATCGTTCAAATAGACGCAATATTAATAAAAAACGAATAATAAAATTTTTGTGTCGTTTTTTTATGCTGCTACGCGTAAAACGCGTTAAAGCTCAAAACGTGCTGTTTTGCTAAAATAAACATTTTCCGGCGTTTTAGATCGTTGAAATCGGTCCGTAGGCGAAAATATTAATAAAAACGAATAATAAAATTTCGTCGTTTTTATGCTGTTTCGCGTTAAAACGCAGATTAAAACTGAAAACGTGCTGTTTTGCACAAAATAAGCATTTTCAAACTATTTTAGATCGTTGAAATCGTTAAATACGGCAATATTAATAAAACAGATAATAAAATTCGTCGTTTTGTACTTTTGTTTTGCCGCGTTAAGAGCTGCCAGACTAAAGCTCAAAACGTGCTTGACAAGAATAGCATTTTCGAAGCGTTTGAATCGATGAAATCGTTTCCGAAATAGACGCAATATTAATAAAAAACGAATAATAAAAATTTCGTCGTTTTTATGCTGTTTTACACGTTAAAACTCAGAATAAAGCTCAAAACGTGCTGTTTTGCTAAAATAAAGCATTTTCCAGCATTTTTAGATCGTTGAAATCGTTCAAATAGAAGCAATAGTAATACAAAAACGGTGTAATAAAAATTCGTCGTTTTATGCTGTTTTACGCGTTAAAACGCAGATTAAAACTCAAAAACGTGCTGTTTTGCTAAAATAAGCGGCTTTCGAAGCATTTTAGATCGTTGAAATCGTTTTAAATGAAACGAAGCTTATTAATAAAAACGAATGGCGAAATTTCCGTCATTTTTTAAGCTGTTTTACGCGTTAAAACGCAGATTAAAAGCGTGCTGTTTTGTTAAAATAAGCATTTTCAAGCATTTTAGATCGTTGAAATCGTTCAAATAGACGCAATATTAATAAAAACAGATAATAAAATTCGTCGTTTTTATGCTGTTTTTACGCGTTAAAACGCAGATTAAAGCTCAAAACGTGCTGTTTTGTAAAATAAACATTTTTCAAGCATTTTAGATCGTTGAAATCGCTCAAATAGACGCAATAAAATAAAAACGAATAATAAAAATTTCGTCGTTTTTTTATGCTGTTTTACGCGTTAAAACGCAGAATAAAGCTCAAAACGTGCTGTTTTGCTAAAATAGCTTTCAAGCATTTTAGATCGTTGAAATCGTTCAAATAGACGCAATATTAATAAAAACAGATAATAAAAATTTGTCGTTTTTATGCTGTTTTACGCTAAAACGCGGGCAAAACGATGCTGTTTTACGCTTTAAAATAAGCATTTTCAAGCATTTTAGATCGTTGAAATCACGTTCCAAATAGAAGCAATATTAATAAAAACGAATAATAAAAATTTCGTCGGTTTTATGTACTTGTTTTACGCGTTGAAACGCAGATTAAAACTCAAAACGTGCTGTTTTGCGCTAAAATAAGCATTTTCAAGCATTTTTAGATCGTTGAAATCGTTCAAATAGGCTTAATATTAATAAAAAACGAATAATAAAAATTCGTCGTTTTTACATGCTGTTTACGTTGAAAACGCAGATTAAAACTCAAAACGTGCTGTTTTGCTAAAATAAAAGCATTTTCAAGCATTTTAGATCGTTGAAATCGTTCAAATAGACGCAATAAATGAATAAAAAAATTTCGTCGTTTTATGCTGTTTTCACGCGTTAAAACGCAGATTAAGCTCAAAACGTGCTGTTTTGCTAAAATAAATTTTCAAGCATTTTTAGATCGTTGAAATCGTTCAAATAGAAGCAATATTAATAAAAACGAATAATAAAAATTTCGTCGTTTTATGCTGTTTGCCAACCTTGCAGATTAAAAGCTCAAAACGTGCTGTTTGCTAAAATAAGCATATTTTCAAGCATTTTAGATCGTTGAAATCGTTCAAATGGGCGCAATATTAGCTAAAACGAAAGATAATAAAAAAATTCGTCGTTTTATGCTGTTTTACGCGTTAAAACGCAGATTAAGCTCAAAGCGTGCTGTTTTGTAAATGGCGCAAGCATTTTAGATCGTTGAAATCGTTTAAATAGAAGCAATATTAATAAAAACGAATAATAAAAATTCGTCATTTTTGTATTTTACGCGTTAAAACGCGATTAAGCTCAAAACGTGCTGTTTTGCTAAAATAAGCATTTTCAAGCATTTTAGATCGTTGAAATCGTTCAAATAGACGCAATAGTAATAAAAACGAATAATAAAAATTTCGTCGTTTTATGCTGTTTTTACGCGGTAAAACGCAGAATAACTCAAAACGTGCTGTTTTGCTAAAATAAGCATTTTCAAGCATTTTAGATCGTTGAAATCGTTCAAATACGCGGCGGCCTTAATAAAAACGAATAATAAAAATTCGTCACGTTTTATGCTTTGTTTTTTACACGCGTTAAAAACGCCAGATTAAAGCTCAAAACGTGCTGTTTTGCTAAAATAAGCATTTTCAGCATTTTAGATCGTTGAAATCGTTTTAAAATGAAGCAATATTAATAAAAAACGAATAATAAAAATTCGTCATTTTTAAGCTGTTTTACGCGTTAAAACGCAGATTAAAGCATAAAACGTGCTGTTTTGCTAAAATAAGCATTTTCAAGCATTTTTAGATCGTTGAAATCACGATTTCAAATATAGACGCAATATTAATAAAAACAGATAATAAAAAATTCGTCGTTTTTATGCTGTTTTACGCGTTAAAACGCAGATTAAAGCTCAAAACGTGCTGTTTTTGCTAAAATAAGCATTTCAGAAGCATTTTAGATCGTTTGAAATCGTTTCAAATAGAAGCAATATTAATAAAAACGAATAATAAAAATTCGTCATTTTAAGCTGTTTTACGCGTTAAAACGCAGATTAAAGCTCAAAACGTGCTGTTTTGCTAAAATAAGCATTTTCAAGCATTTAGATCGTTGAAATCGTTTTAAAATAGAAGCAATGGCCAATAAAAATGAATAATAAATAATTCGTCATTTTAAGCTGTTTTACGGCCCAAAACGCAGATTAAAGCTCAAAACTTGCTGTTTTGCTTTAACATAAGCATTTTTCAAGCGGTACAGATCGTTGAAATCTTTCCAGGCAGGCGCATATTAATAAAAAACGAATAACAAAAATTCGTCGTTTTATGCTTTGTTTACGCAGAAAAACGCAGATTAAAACTCAAAAACGTGCTGTTTTGCTAAAATAAGCATTTTCAAGCATTTTAGATCGTTGAAATCACGTTCAATGAGCGCAATAATAGCAAAACGAATAATAAAATTTCGTCACGTTTTTATGCTGTTTTACGCGTTAAAACGCAGAATAAACTCAAAACGTGCTGTTTTGCTAAAATAAGCATTTTCAAGCATTTTAGATCGTTGAAATCGTTCAAATGCGGCAATAATGTATAAAAACGGAATAATAAAAAATTCGTCACGTTTTATGCTGTTTTACGCGTTAAAACGCAGATTAAAGCGGCATTACTGTTTTGCTAAAATAAGCATTTTCAAGCATTTTAGATCGTTGAAATCGTTTAAATACGAAGCAATATTAATAAAAACGAATAATAAAAATTCGTCATGAAATTTAAGCTGTTTTACGCGTTAAAACGCAGATTAAAGCTCAAAACGTGCTGTTTTGCTAAAATAAGCATTTTCAGAAGCGTTTTTAGATCGTTGAAATCGTTCAAATAGACGCAATATTAATAAAAACGAATAATAAAAATTCGTCGTTTTATGCTGTTTCACGCGTTAAAACGCAGATTAAAGCTCAAAACGTGCTGTTTTGCTAAAATACCAAGCATTTTTCAAGCATTTAGATCGTTGGGAAATCGTTCAAAATAGACGCCAATACAAAAATAAAAACGAATAATAAAATTTCGTGGTTTTATGCTGTTTTACGCGACGCAGAATAAAGCTCAAAACGTGCTGTTTTGCTAAAATAAGCATTTTCAAGCATTTTTAGATCACGTTGAAATCGTTCAAATAGACGCAATATTAATAAAAGAAGCAGATAATAAAAATTTTGTCGTTTTTATGCTGTTTACGCGTAAAGCAGATTAAACTCAAAACGTGTTTAAAAAATAAAGCATTTTCAATTTTAGATCGTTAACGTTAAATAGAAGCAATTTAATAAAAAAGTAATAAAAATTGTCAATTTTAACGTTTAAACGTTAAAACGCAAATTAATCAAAATGTTTCAAATATAAAATTTCAATTTTAATGTTGAAATCGTAAAAACGAGATTAAGTAAAAACGATTGCTAAAATTTCCTTAAATGTTTTAACGTTAAAACGTTCAAATAAAGCAATATAATTTTGATAATAAAATTTCAACATTTTTAACTTTAAACGTTAAAAAAGCAATATTAAAAAACGGTTAAAATTCAATTTTAAGCTTTTTCCTTAAAACGTTAAAGCTAAAGTGCATTTAAAAAGAAATTTAACATTTTTATCGTTTTACGTTTAAAAGCAATTAAATAAAACTGATAATAAATCATTTTCAATTTTTTAGCGTTAAACGTTAAATCAAAACTGCAATTTAATAAAAACAATAATAAAATTTCGTCGTTTTTATCTGTTTTACGCGTAAAAAATAAAACCAAAACGTGCTGTTTTGCTAAAATAAGCATTTTAACATTTTAGATCGTTGAAAGTTCAAATAGAGCAATATTAAAAAAAAAAAAAAAAATTTTTTTAAAAAAAAAAATTTTTTTTTTTTTCCCCTTTTTGGGGAAAAAAAAATTTTTTTTTTTAAATTTTTTTTTAAAAAAAATTTTAAAAAAAAAAAAATTTTTTTTTGGGTTTTTTCCCTTTTTTTTTAAACCCTTTTTTAAAAAAAAAACCCCCTTTTTTTAAAATTTAAAATTTTTTAAAAAAATTTTAAAAAAAAAAATAAAAAAAATTTTTTTTTTTCCTTTTAAAAAAATTTTTTTCCCCGGGGGGAAAAAAAAACCGGGGTTTTTTTTTAAAAAATTTTTTAAAAAAAATTTAAAAATTTTAAAAAAAATTTTTTTTTTTTAAAAAAAAAACGGTTTTTTAAAAAAAACCCTTTTTAAAAAAAAATTTGGGTTTTTTCAAAAAATTTTAAAAAAAAACCAAAAAAAAAAATTTTTGGAAAAAAAAAAAAAAAAAAAATTTTTTTTTTGTTTTTTAAAAAAATTTTCCCCCGGGGTTTTTTAAAAAAAAATTTTAAAACGGAAAAAAAAATTTTTTTTATTTTTAAAAAAAAAAAAAATTTCCCTTTTTTCTGTTTTTTAAAAAAATTTTTTTTTAAAATTTTTTTTTAAAAAAGCAATTTTAAAAAAAATTTAAAAAATTTTTTTTTAAAAATTTTTTTTTAAAAAAAAAAAAAAGGGGTTTTTTTTTTTTTTTAAAAAACCAAAAAATTTTTAAAAAAATTTTTTTTTAAAAAAAAAAAAATTTAAAAATTTAAAAAATTTTTTTAAAATTTTTTAAAAAAAAAAAAAAATTTGGTTTTAAATTTTTTTTTAAAAAAATTTTAAAAAAAAATTTGGTTTAAAAATTTTTAAAAAAAAAAATAAAAAAAAAAAATTTTAAAAAGGTTTTTTTTTCCCCTTTTTTTTCTTTTTTTTTTGGGGAAAAAAAAATTTTTTTTTTAAAAAGGTTTTAAAAAAAGGGGGGAAAAAAAAAAAAAAAAATTTAAAAAAAAAAAAAAAATTTTTTTTTTTTTTTTAAAAACCCGGGGTTTTTTTTTAAAAAATTTTTTTTTAAAAAAAAAAAATTTTTAAAAAAAATTTTTTAAAAAAAAAAACGGTTTTTTTTCTTTTTTTTAAAAAAAAAAATTTAAAAAAATTTTTTTTAAAAAAAAATTTTTTTTTTTAAAAAAAAAATTTTAAAAAACCTTTTTTTTAAAAAAAAAAAAAAACCTTTTTTTTCCTTTTAAAAAAAAAAAAAAGGTTTTTTTTTAAAAAAAAAATTTTAAAAAAAAAATTTAAAAAAAAGCTTTTTTTTAAAAAAAAAATTTAAAATTTTAAATTTTGGTTTTTAAAAAAAAAAAATTTTAAAAGGTTTTTTTTAAAAAAAAAAAAAAAAATTTTAAAA
>NW_027048808.1:0-7688 GCF_025399875.1 Dalotia coriaria
TTTTTTTGGGGAAAACGTTCAAAAAGCAATATTTAAAAAAAACGAATAATAAAAATTTCGTGTTTTTATGCTGTTTTCGTTAAACGCGATTAAAACTCAAAACGTGCTGTTTTGCTAAAATAAGCATTTTCAAGCATTTTGATCGTTGAAATCGTTCAAATAGACGCAATATTAATAAAAACGAATAATAAAAATTTTCGTTTTTATGCTGTTTTACGCGTTAAACGCAGAATTTAAAACTCAAAACGTGCTGTTTTGCTAAAATAAGCATTTTCAAGCATTTTAGATCGTTGAAATCGTTCAAATAAACAATATTAATAAAAAAAGATAATAAAAATTCGTCGTTTTTATGCTGTTTTACGTTAAAACGCAGATTAAGCTCAAAACGTGCTGTTTTTCTAAAATAAGCATTTTCAAGCATTTTAGATCGTTGAAATCGTTCAAATAGACGCAATATTAATAAAAAACGAATAATAAAATTTGTCGTTTTATGCTGTTTTACGCGTTAAAAAGCAGATTAAAGCTCAAAACGTGCTGTTTTGCAAAATAAGATTTTCAAGCATTTTAGATCGTTGAAATCGTTCAAATAGAAGCAATATTAATAAACGAATTTAAAAAAAATTTTGTCGTTTTATGCTGTTTTACGCGTTAAAACGCAGATTAACTCAAAACGTGCTGTTTTGCTAAAATAAGCATTTTCAAGCATTTTAGATCGTTGAAATCGTTCAAATAGACGCATATTAATAAAAAACGAATAATAAAAAATTTTGTCGTTTTATGTTTTTTTACGCGTTAAACGCAGATTAAAGCTCAAAACGGGTGTTTTGGTAAAATAAGCATTTTCAAGCATTTTAGATCGTTGAAATCGTTCAAATAGAAGCAATTTAAAAAAAACGAATAATAAAAATTGTCGTTTTATGCTGTTTTACGCGTTAAAACGCAGAATTTAAAACTCAAAAAGTGCTGTTTTGCTAAAATAAGCATTTTCAAGCATTTTAGATCGTTGAAATCGTTCAAATAGACGCAATATTTAAAAAAAACGAATAATAAAATTTTGTCGTTTTTATGCTGTTTTACGCGTTAAAACGCGATTAAAAACTCAAAACGTGCTGTTTCTAAAATAAGCATTTTCAAGCATTTGAAAACGTTGAAATTGTTCAAATAGAGCAATATTAATAAAAACGAATAATAAAAATTCGTCGTTTTATGCTGTTTTACGCGTTAAAACGCAGATTAAAGCTCAAAACGTCTGTTTTGCTAAAATAAGCATTTTCAAGCATTTTAGATCGTTGAAATCGTTCAAATAGACGCAATATTTATAAAAACAATAATAAAAATTTCGTGTTTTTTTGCTGTTTTACGCGTTAAAACGCTGATTAAAGCTCAAAAAGTGCTGTTTTGCCAAAATAAGCATTTTCAAGCATTTAAATCGTGAAATTGTTCAAATAGACGCAATATTAATAAAACGAATAATAAAAATTTTGTCGTTTTATGCTGTTTACGCGTTAAACGCAGATTAAAGCTCAAACGTGCTGTTTTTGCTAAAATAAGCATTTTCAAGCATTTTGGGTCGTTGAAATCGTTCAAATAGACGCAATATTAATAAAAAACGAATAATAAAAAATTCGTCGTTTTATGCTTTGTTTTTACGCGTTAAAACGCAGATTAAAGCTCAAAACGTGCCGTTTTGCTAAAATAAGCATTTTAGATCGTTGAAATCGTTTTAAATAGAAGCAATATTAATAAAAAACGATAATAAAAAATTGTGTTTTATGCTGTTTTGCACGTTAAAATGCAGATTAAAGCTCAAAACGTGCTGTTTTGCTTCAAAAAGCATTTTCAAGCATTTT
This sequence comes from Dalotia coriaria, assembly GCF_025399875.1. NCBI lineage: Eukaryota > Metazoa > Arthropoda > Insecta > Coleoptera > Staphylinidae > Dalotia > Dalotia coriaria. The sequence continues at coordinate 1,851 of NW_027048808.1, forward strand.
TAGATCGTTAAAAATGTTTTGGCCGAAGCAATATTAATAAAGCAGATAATAAAAGATTTGTCATTTTTTATGCTGTTTACGCATTTGCGTACAGATTAAAGCTCAAAACGTGCTGTTTTGCTAAAATAAAGCATTTTCAAGCATTTTAGATCGTTGAAATCGTTCAAATAGACGCATTATTAATAAAACGAATAATAAAAATTTCGTCGTTTTTATGCTTTTATTTTACGCGTTAAAACGCAGATTAAAGCTCAAACGTGCTGTTTTTTTGCTTTTAAAATACGCAGCATTTTTCAAGCATTTTAGATCGTTGAAATCGTTTAAATAGAAGCAATATTAATAAAAACGAATAATAAAAAATTACGTCATTTTTATGCTGTTTACGCGTTAAAACGCAGATTAAAGCTCAAAACGTGCTGTTTTGCTAAAATAAGCATTTTAACGGCATTTTAGATCGTTGAAATCGTTTAAAATAGACGTATTAGCCGTAAAGCACGAATAATAAAAATTTCTGGCGGTTTTTTGTACGCGCACGCGTTAAAACGCGAATAAAGCTCAAACGTGATGTTTTGCTAAAATAAGCATTTTTTCAAGCATTTAGATCGTTGAAATCGTTCAAATAGAAGCAATATAAATAAAAAACGAATAATAAAAATTCGTCGTTTTTTATGCTGTTTTACGCGATTAGAAGCATATTAAAGCTCAAAACGTGCTGTTTTGCTAAAATAAGCATTTTCAAGCATTTTTAGATTGTTGAAATCGTTTTAAATAGAAGCAATATTAATAAAAACGAATAATAAAAATTCGTCATTTTTATGCTGTTTTGCCGTTAAAACGCAGAATAAATAAAAGCTCAAAACGTGCTGTTTTTGCTAAAGCATTTTCAAGCATTTTAGATCGTTGAAATCGTTCAAATAGACGCAATATTAATAAAAACGAATAATAAAAGTACGTCGTTTTATGTATTTTGCGTTAAAACGCAGATTAAAGCTCAAAACGTGCTGTTTTTGCTAAAATAAGCATTTTCAAGCATTTAGATCGTTGAAATCGTTCAAATAGAAGCAATATTAATAAAAACGAATAATAAAAATTCGTGTTTTATCTTTGTTTTGAATTAAAACGCAGATAAAACTCAAAACGATGCTGTTTTGCTAAAATAATCATTTTCAAGAAGCATTTTAGATCGTTGAAATCGTTCAAATAGACGCAATATTAATAAAAACGAATAATAAAAATTCGTCGTTTTTATATAACGCGTTAAAACGCAGATTAAAAAACTCAAAACGTGCTGTTTTTGGCACAAAATAAGCATTTTCAAGCATTTTAGATTGTTGAAATCGTTTTAAATAGAAGCAATATTAATAAAAACGAATAATAAAAATTCGTCATTTTTATGCTGTTTTACGCGTTAAAACGCAGAATAAAAACTCAAACGTGCTGTTTTAGCACAAAAGCATTTTCAAGCGACGTCGTTGAAATCGTTCAAATAGACGCAATATTAATAAAAACGAATAATAAAATTCGTCGTTTTATGCTGTTTTACGCGTTAAAACGCCAGGTCAGCTCAAAACGTGCTGTTTTGCTAAAATAAGCATTTTCAAGCATTTTTAGATCGTTGAAATCGTTCAAATAGAAGCAATATTAATAAAAACGAATAATAAAAATTCGTCGTTTTTATGCTGTTTTACGCGTTAAAACGCAGATAAAAGCTCAAACGTGCTGTTTTGCTAAAATAATCATTTTCAAGCATTTTAGATCGTTGAAATCGTTCAAATCGGCAATATAAATAAAAACAGATAATAAAAATTCGTCGTTTTTATGCTGTTTTACGCGTTAAAACGCATGTAAAGCTCAAAACGTGCTGTTTTTGCTAAAATAAGCATTTTCAAGCATTTTGATTGTTGAAATCGTTTTAAATAGAAGCAATATTAATAAAAACGAATAATAAAAAATTCGTCATTTTTACATGCTGTTTTACGCGTTTAAAACGCAGAATAAAGCTCAAAATTAACTGTTTTGCTAAAGAAGCATTTTCAAGCATTTTTAGATCGTTGAAATCGTTCAAATAGACGCAATATTAATAAAAACGAGTAATAAAAAATTCGTCGTTTTATGCTGTTTTACGTTAAAACGCAGATTAAAGCTCAAAACGTGCTGTTTTTGCTAAAATAAGCATTTTCAAGCATTTTTAGATCGTTGAAATCGTTCAAACCGAAGCAATATTAATAAAAACGAATAATAAAAATTCGTCGTTTTAATATGCTTTGTTTTACGCGTTAAAACGCAGATAAAAGCTCAAAACGTGCTGTTTTGCTTCAAAATAATCATTTTTCAAGCATTTTAGATCGTTGAAATCGTTCAGGTAGACGCAATATTAATAAAAACGAATAATAAAAATTCGTCACGTTTTATGCTGTTTACGCGCGTTAAAACGCAGATTGAAGCTCAAAACGTGCTGTTTGCTAAAATAAGCATTTTTCGGCATTTTAGATTATTTGAAATCGTTTAAATAGAAGCAATATTAATAAAACGAATAATAAAAATTCGTCGTTTTATGCTGTTTTTACGCGTTGAAATGCAGATTAAAGCTCAAAACATTAGCATAACTTTAAAATAAAGTTTTCAAGCATTTTGAATCGTTGAAATCGTTCAAATAGACGCATTATTAATAAAACGAAGATAATAAAAATTTCGTCGTTTTTATGCTGTTTACGCGTTAAAACGCAGATTAAAGCTCAAAACGTGCTGTTTTTTTGCTAAAATAAGCATTTTCAAGCATTTTTTAGATCGTTGAAATCGTTTAAATAGAAGCAATAGTAATAAAAACGAATAATAAAAAAATTCGTCATTTTATGCTGTTTTACGCGTTAAAACGCAGATTAAAGCTCAAAACGTGCTGTTTTGCTAAAACCAGCATTTTCAAGCATTTTTTAGATCGTTAAATCGTTCAAATAGACGTAATATTAATAAAAACGAATAATAAAAATTTCTTAGTTTTATGCTGTTTTACGCGTTAAAACGCAGAATAAACTCAAAACGTGATGTTTTGCTAAAATAAAGCATTTTCCAGCATTTAGATCGTTGAAATCGTTCAAATAGAAGCAATATAAATAAAAACGGGCAAAAATTCGTCGTTTTTATGCTGTTTACGCGTTAAAACGCATATTAAAGCTCGTATTTTGCGCCGAAATATGGCAACAAGCATTTTTAGATTGTTGAAATCGTTTTAAATGAAACAATATTAATAAAAACAGATAATAAAATTTGTCATTTTATGCTGTTTACGCGTTAAAACGCAGAATAAAGCTCAAAACGTGCTGTTTTGCTAAAATAAAGCATTTTCAAGCATTTTAGATTGTTGAAATCGTTTAAGAAATAGAAACAATATTAATAAAACGAATAATAAAAATTTCGTAGTTTTTTATGCTGTTTTACGCGTTAAAACGCAGAATAAAGCTCAAAACGTGATGTTTTGCTAAAATAAGCATTTTCAAGCATTTAGATCACGTCTCGTTCAAATAAACTTAATATAAATAAAAGCGATAATAAAAATTCGTCGTTTTGCTGTTTTACGCGTTAAAACGCATATTAAAACTCAAAACGTGCTGTTTTGCTAAAATAAGCATTTTCAAAGCATTTTAGATTGTTGAAATCGTTTAAATAGAAACAATATTAATAAAAAACGAATAATAAAAAAATTCGTCATTTTATGCTGTTTTTACGCGTTAAAACGCAGAATAAAACTCAAAAACGATTATGTTTTGCCGAAAGCATTTTCAAGCATTTTAGATCGTTGAAATCGTTCAAATAGACGCAATAAAAATAAAACGAATAATAAAAATTTTTTCGTTTTATGCTGTTTTTTCGCGTTAAAACGCAGAATAAAACTCAAAACGTGCTGTTTTCAAAATAAGCATTTTCAAGCATTTTAGATCGTTGAAATGTTCAATGAGCAATTAATAAAAACGGAATAAACAAAAGTTCGTTATTTTTATGCTTTAGCGTTAAACGCTGATTAACTCAAAACGTGCTGTTTTGCAAAATAAACATTTTCAAGCATTTTAGATCGTTGAAATCGTTAAAAGACGCATATTAATAAAAACGAATAATAAAAATTAGAACTTTTTTGCATTTTACGCGTTAAAACGCAGTTAAAATCAAAATGTGCTGTTTTGCTAAAATAAGCATTTTCAAGCATTTTAGATCGTTGAAATCGTTTAAATAAACAATATTAATAAAAACGAATAATAAAAAATTCGTCGTTTTATGCTGTTTACGCGTTAAAACGCGATTAAAGCTCAAAACGTGCTGTTTTGTTAAAATAAGCATTTTCAAGCATTTTTTGACCGTTGAAATCGTTCAAATAGACGCAATAAAAATAAAAACGAATAATAAAAATTTCGTCGTTTTATGCTGTTATACGCGTTAAAACGCAGAATAAAGCTCAAAACGTGCTGTTTTCAAAATAAGCATTTTCAAGCATTTTAGATCGTTGGGGAAAACGTTCAAATAGCGCAATATTAATAAAAACGAATAATAAAAATTTCGTCGTTTTATGCTGTTTACGCGTTAAAACGCAGATTAAAGTCAAAACGTGCTGTTTTGCTAAAATAAGCATTTTCAAGCATTTTAGATCGTTGAAATCGTTCAAATAGAAGCAATATTAATAAAAACGAATAATAAAAAATTCGTGTTTATGCTTTTTACGCGTTAAAACGCAGATTAAAACTCAAAATGTCTGTTTTGCTTTTAAAAAAAGCATTTTCAAGCATTTTTGATCGTTGAAATCGTTCAAATAGAAGCAATAATAAAAACGAATAATAAAAATTCGTCGTTTTTATGCTGTTTTTCGCGTTAAAACGCAGATTAAAGCTCAAAACGTGCTGTTTTTTCTAAAATAAGCATTTTCAAGCATTTTAGATCGTTGAAATCGTTCAAATAGACGCAATATTAATAAAAAAGAATAATAAAATTTCGTCGTTTTTATGCTGTTTTACGCGTTAAAAGCAGATTAAAGCTCAAAACGTGTGTTTTGCTAAAATAAGCATTTTCAAGCATTTTAAATCGTTGAAATCGTTCAAATAAACAATATTGATAAAAACGAATAATAAAATTTCGTCGTTTTATGCTGTTTACGCGTTAAAACGCAGATTAAACACAAAACGTGCTGTTTTGCTAAAATAAGCATTTTCAAGCATTTTAGATCGTTGAAATCGTTTAAATAGAAGCAATATTAATAAAAACGAATAATAAAAAATTCGTCGTTTTTTTGCTGTTTTACGCGTTAAAACGCAGATTAAACTCAAAACGTGCTGTTTTGTTTTAAAAAAAGCATTTTCAAGCTTTAGACCGTTGAAATCGTTCAAATAGACGCAATAAAATAAAAACGAATAATAAAAATTTCGTCGTTTTTATGCTGTTATACGCGTTAAAACGCGGGAAAAAAGCTCAAACGTGCTGTTTTTGCTAAAATAAGCATTTTCAAGCATTTTAGATCGTTGAAATCGTTCAAATAGACGAATATTAATAAAAAAAGAATAATAAAAATTTCGTGGTTTTATGCTGTTTTACGCGTTAAAGCAGATTAAGCTCAAAACGTGCTGTTTTGCTAAAAAAGCATTTTCAGCATTTTAGATCGTTAAAATCGTTCAAATGCAATATTAAACGTAATAAAAATTTGTAGTTTTTATTTTTTCCGTTAAAACGCAGAATAAAGCTCAAACGTGCTGTTTTTCTAAAATAAGCATTTTCAAGCATTTTTTGATCGTTGAAATCGTTCAAATAGAAATAATTTTATTTTAAAAAAGAATAATAAAAATTTTTTGCGTTTTAGCTTTT
>NW_027048809.1:0-7684 GCF_025399875.1 Dalotia coriaria
AAAAAAAAAACGACGTTTTTTTATTGTTTTTTAAAAACCAAACGATTTAAGTTAAAAAGGTATTTATTTTAGCAAAAAGCTTTTTTGCTTTTCGGGGGTAAAAAAGCTAAAAAAGGGCGAATTTTAATTTTTTTTTTTTTTGGGTTAATTAACGTTAAAAACTTAAAAAGCTTTTTTTAAAAGCCTTTTAGCAAAGCGTTTTAACCTTTAAACAAAAAAAAAATTTTTTTTATTCGTTTTTTTTAAAATTTCTTTTATTTGAACGTTTAACATCTAAAATGGAAAATTTTTTTAAAAAAAGGGGTTTTTTTTTTTGCGTTTTAACGCGTAAAACAACATAAAAAACCCAATTTTTTTTTTTTGTTTTTATTAATTTGCTTCTATTTAAGATTTCCGATTAAAAAAGCTTAAAATTTTTTTAAAAACGCACGTTTTGAGTTTCTGCGTTTTTAAAAAAAAAAAAAGAAATTTTTATTATTCGTTTTTTTATTTGCTCTTTTGAACGATTTCAACGTTAAAAAGCTTTAAAATTTTTTTAAAAAAAAAACGCTTTATTTTTTTTAAAAAATAAAAAGAAATTTTTATTTTTTTTTATTTTTTTTTAAACATTTTTTTAAAAAAACTTGAAAAATTATTTTACCAAACAGCCGTTTTTGGGTTTTCGTTTTAAAAACCCCAAAAAAAAAAAAATTTTTTTTTTATTTCTTTTATTTTAAATTCCTCCTTTGAAGTTTTCCAAAAGCTTTTAAAATTTTTTTTAAAACAAAACGCATTTACTTTAATTTTTTAAAGGAAAAAAAACCAAAAATTTTTTTTGTTTTTTTTAAAAGGGGTTTTTTAAGACAAAATTTTAAAATTTTTTTTTTAAGCAAAACAGCCTTTAAAGCTTTAAATTCGTTTTTTTAAAGGGGAAAAAACCCAAATTTTTTTTTTTTTTTTTTTTTAAAAAATTTGAACCCTTTTTAAAAAAACTTTTAAAGCTTTTTTAAACAAAAAAAGGGTTTTTTTTTAATCTTTTTTAAGCGTAAAAAGCATAAAAAGGGGTTTAAATTATTTTTTTTAACCTTTTTTAAAATTTTTCTTAAAACTTTTTTAACAAAAACCCTTTTTGGTTTAATTGCGTTTTAACGGGAAAAAGAAAAAGCTTTTTTAAAAAATTTTTTTTTTTGGGGGTTTTTTTAACGTTTAACGCTAAAAATCAAATTTTTAAAAAAATTTTCTTTTTTCCCTTTTTTCGAAAAAAAAAAAAAAAAAATTTTTTTTTTTTTTAAAAAGGGTTAAAACAAATTTTTAAAAGTTTAATTTTTTTTAAAAACGTTTTAGCTTTAATTCTTTTAAGCAAAACAGCAAAAGGAAAATTTTATTTTGTTTTTAATTTTCCTATTTAAAAAGTTTAACGTTAAAATCCAAAAAAAATTTTAGCCCCAAAAAAGTTTTTTAATTTTTTTGCTAAAAAAACCTTTTAAAAAAAAAAAATTTTTTTTTTTTCGTTTTTTTTTTTTTTTTAAAATTTTCATTTAAATTTTAAAAACAAAATGCTTATTTTTTTGCAAAACAGCCGTTTTAGCTTTTTTTCGTTTTTTAAAGTAAAAAAATAAAACGACAAATTTTTTTTTTTTTTTTTTTTTTTTTAAAACCCCGGAAAACTTTTTTCAAAACACCGTTTTAGCTTTTCTGCGTTTTTAAAGCGTAAAACAGCATAAAACGATGAATTTTTGGTAATTCGTTTTTATTAATGGCCTTCTATTTGGCGAAGACGATTTCAACGATCTAAAAGATGCTTGAAAATGATTATTTTATGAAACAGCCAAAGCCCTTTTTTAGGCTTTAATCTGCGTTTTAACGCGTAAAGCAGCATAGAAACGGCAGAAATTTTATTATTCGTTTTTATTAATGTGCGTCTATTTAGACGATTTCAACGATTTCAAGATGCTTGAAATGCTTATTTTAGCAAAACAGCGCGTTTTGAGGTTTAATCTGCGTTTTAACGCGTAAAAACCTTTATAAAACGATGAAATTTTTTATTATTCGTTTTTATTTTTATTTGCGTCTATTTGAGACGATTTCAGCGATCCTACAAAATCTTGAAAGTACTTTATTTTAGCAAACAGCACGTTTGAGCGTTAATCTGCGTTTCTTGCGTAAGAGCAACAATAAAACGGCAATTTTTATTATTCGTTTTATTAATGTACTTCTATTTGAACGATTTCAGCTTGATCTAAAAGATGCTTAGAAAGTACTTATTTTAGCAAAGGAAACAGCGCGATTTTTGGAAAGCATTCATACGTTTAACGCGTAAAACCTTATAAAACAGCCAAGAAATTTTATTATTCGTTTTTATTAATGGCCGTCTATTTAGACGATTTCAACGATCTAAAATGCTGCCCAGAAATGCCTTATTTTACTTGAAACAGCACGTTTTGACTTTAATCTGCGTTTTATCGCGTAAAACAGCATAAAAATGACGAATTTTTATTATTCGTTTTATTAATGTAGCTTCTATTTAAACAGTTTCCAGCGATCCAAAACCAGCAGAAGTAAGCATTTTAGCAAAACAGCGTTTTGAGCTTTGAAATCCTGCCGCACGTTTGAGCTTTTATTCTACGTTTTAACGCGTAAAACAACATAAAAACGACAGGAATTTTTATTATTCATTTTATTAATATTGCGTCTATTTGAACGATTTTCAACGATCTAAAATCTTGAAAATACTTATTTTAGCAAAACAGCGTTTTGAGCTTTTAATCTGCGTTTAACGCGTAAACAGCATAAAACGACGATTTTATTATTCGTTTTTTTATTAATATTTAGCGTCTATTTGAACGATTTCAACGATCTGCATCTTTTCAAGAAAATACTTATTTTAGCAAAACAGCACGTTTTGAGCTTTTAATCTGCGTTTTAACGCGTAAAACAACATAAAAACGACGAATTTTTTATTATTCGTTTTTATTAATATTGCTTCTATTTGAACGATTTCAACAATCTAAAATGCTTGAAATGCTTATTTTAGCAAAACAGCACGTTTGAGCTTTAATCTGCGTTTTAACGCGTAAAACAGCTTATAAAAACGACGAAATTTTTTATTATTCGTTTTTATTAATGTGCGTCTATTTGAACGATTTCAACGATCTAAAATGCTTGAAAATGCTTATTTTTAGCAAACAGCACGTTTTGAGCTTTATTCTGCGTTTAACGCGTAAAACAACTATAATAACGACGAAATTTTTATTATTCGTTTTTTTATTTTTATTGCGTCTATTTGAAGACGATTTCAACGATCGTCTTGAAAATGCTTATTTTAGCAAAACAGCACGTTTTCCCCGAGCTTTAATCTGCCTTTTAACGCGTAAAACAGCATAAAAGTGACAGATTTTTATTATTCGTTTTTTATTAATATTGCTTCTATTTGAACGATTTCAACGATCTAAAATACTTGAAAATGCTTATTTTAGCAGAGCCAGCACGTTTGAGCTTTAATCTGCGTTTTAACGCGTAAAACAGCATAAAACGACAGAAATTTTATTATTCGTTTTTATTAATGGCCGTCTATTTGAACGGTTCAACGATCTAAAATGCTTGAAAACATTTTAAACAGCACGTTTGAGCTTTTGTTCTGCGTTTTAGCGCGTAAAACAACATAAAACGACAGAAATTTTATTATTCGTTTTTATTTTATTGCGTCTATTTGAACGATTTCAACGATCTAAAATGCTTGAAAATGTCTTATTTTTAGCCTTAAAGATGTACGAATTTGAGCTTTTAATCTACTACAACGCGTAAAACAACATAAAACGACAGAGAATTTTATTATTCGTTTTTTATTAATGTGCACGTCTATTTGAACGATTTCAACGATCTAAAATGCTTGAAAATGCTTATTTATATGAAACAGCACGTTTTGAGCTTTTATTCCTGAGTTTTAACGCGTGGAAACAGCATAAAACGACGAAATTTTATTATTCGTTTTGTATTTTTATGTCGTCTATTTGAACGATTTCAACGATCTAAAATGCTTGAAAATGCTTATTTTATATAAAACAGCACGTTTGAATATTCCGCGTTTTAACTCGTAAAACAGCATAAAACGACAGATTTTTATTATTCGTTTTTTTTATTAATATTGCTTCTATTGGAACGATTTCAACGATCACGATACTTGAAAATGCTTATTTTAGCAAAACAGCACGTTTTGAGCTTTTATCTGCGTTTTTAACGCGTAAAACAGCATAAAAACGGCGAATTTTTTGTTATTCGTTTTTATTAATATTGCGTCCATTTGAACAATTTCAACGATCTAAAATGCTTGAAAACCTTATTTTGGCAAACAACACGTTTTGAGCTTTAATCTGCGTTTAACGCGTAAAACAGCATAAAACGACGAATTTTTTATTATTCGTTTTTATTATTACTTCTATTTGAACGATTTCAACGATCTAAAATGCTTGAAAATGCTTATTTTAGCAAAACAGCACGTTTTGAGTTTAATCTGCGTTTTAACTCGTAAAACAAAACATAAAAACGACGAATTTTTATTATTCGTTTTTATTAATATTGCTTTATTGGAACGATTTCAACGATCTAAAATGCTTGAAAATGCTTATTTTAGCAAAACAGCACGTTTTGAGCTTTTTATCTGCGTTTTAACGCGTAAAACAGCATAAAAAAGACGAATTTTATTATTCGTTTTTATTAATATTGCGTCCATTTGAACGATTTCAACGATCTAAAATGCTTGAAAATGCTTATTTTAGCAAAACAACACGTTTTGAGCTTTTAATCTGCGTTTTAACGCGTAAAACAGCATAAAACGACGAATTTTTATTATTCGTTTTTATTAATATTGCTCTATTTGAACGATTTCAACGATCTAAAAATGCTTGAAAATGCTTATTTTAGCAAAACAGCACGTTTTGAGCTTTAATCTGCGTTTTAACGCGTAAAACAGCATAAAACACGAATTTTTATTATTCGTTTTATTAATATTGCTCTATTTGAACGATTTCAACGATCTAAAATGCTTGAAATTGCTTATTTTAACAAAACAGCACGTTTTGAGCTTTATCTGCGTTTTAACGCGTAAAACAGCATAAAACGACAGAAATTTTTATTATTCGTTTTTATTTATTATTGCGTCTATTTGAACGATTTCAACGATCTAAAATGCTTGAAAATGCTTATTTTAGCAAACAGCACGTTTTGAGCTTTAATCTGCGTTTTAATGCGTAACAACACTAAAAACGACGAAATTTTTATTATTCGTTTTTTATTAATATTGCGTCTATTTGAACGATTTCAACGATCTAAAATGCTTGAAAATGTTATTTTAGCAAAATAGCACTTTTGAGCTTTTAATCTGCGTTTTTAACGCGTAAACAGCATAAAAACGACGAAATTTTTATTATTCGTTTTTATTAATATTGCTCTATTTGAACGATTTCAACGATCTAAAATGCTTGAAAATGCTTATTTTACAAAACAGCACGTTTTGAGCTTTAATCAGCGTTTTTAACGCGTAAAACAGCATAAAAACGACGAAATTTTTTATTATTCGTTTTTATTAATTTATTGCGTCTATTTGAACGATTTCAACGATCTAAAATGCTTGAAAATGCTTATTTTAGCAAAACAGCACGTTTTGAGCTTTATTCTGCGTTTTAACGCGTAAAACAGCATAAAACGACGAAATTTTTATTATTTGTTTTTATTAATATTGCGTCTATTTGAACGATTTCAACGATCTAAAATGCTTTGAAAATGCTTATTTTGTAAAAACAGCACGTTTTGAGCTTTAATCTGCGTTTTATCGCGTAAAACAGCATAAAATGACGAATTTTTATTATTTGTTTTTATTAATATTGCTTCGATTTAAACGATTTCAACGATCTAAAAATGCTTGAAAATGCTTATTTTAGCAAAACAGCACGTTTTGAGCTTTTAATCTGCGTTTTAACGCGTAAAACAGCATAAAAACGACGAATTTTTATTAACGTTTTTTATTAATATTGCTTCTATTTGAACGATTTCAACGATCTAAAATGCTTGAAAATGCTTATTTTAGCAAAACAGCACGTTTTGAGCTTTAATCTGCGTTTTTAACTCGTAAAACAGCATAAAACGACGAATTTTTATTATTCGTTTTTATTAATATTGCTTCTATTGGAACGATTTCAACGATCTAAAAATGCTTGAAAATGCTTATTTTTAGCAAAACAGCACGTTTTGAGCTTTTTATCTGCGTTTTAACGCGTAAAACAGCATAAAACGACGAATTTTTATTATTCGTTTTTATTAATATTGCGTCCATTTGAACGATTTCAACGATCTAAAATGCTTGAAAATGCTTATTTTTAGCAAAAAACACGTTTTGAGCTTTAATCTGCGTTTTAACGCGTAAAACAAGCATAAAAACGACGAATTTTTATTATTCGTTTTTATTAATATTGCTTCTATTTGAACGATTTCAACGATCTAAAATGCTTGAAAATGCTTATTTTAGCAAAACAGCACGTTTTGAGCTTTAATCTGCGTTTTAACGCGTAAAACACATAAAACGACGATTTTTTATTATTCGTTTTTATTAATTTGCTTCTATTTGAACGATTTCAACGATCTAAAATGCTTGAAAATGCTTATTTTAGCGAAACAGCACGTTTTGAGCTTTAATCTGCGTTTTAACGCGTAAAACAGCTATACAAACGACGAAATTTTTGATTATTCGATTTTATTAATATTGCGTCTATTTGAACGATTTCAACGATCTAAAAATGCTTGAAATTGCTTATTTTAGAAAACGCACGTTTTGAGCTTTATTCTGCGTTTTAACGCGTAAAACAGCATAAAACGACGAAATTTTATTATTCGTTTTTATTTTTATTGCGTCTATTGAACGGATTTCAACGATCTAAAATGCTTGAAAATGCTTATTTTAGCAAACAGCACGTTTTGAGCTTTAATCGCGTTTTAACGCGTAAAACGCATAAAAACGACGAAATTTTTATTATTCGTTTTTGTAATATTGCGTCTATTTGAACGATTTCAACGATCTAAAATGCTTGAAAATGCTTATTTTAGCAAAACAGCACGTTTTGAGCTTTTAATCTGCGTTTTAACGCGTAAAACAGCATAAAACGACGAATTTTTATTATTCGTTTTTATTAATATTGCTTCTATTTGAACGATTTCAACGATCTAAAATGCTTGAAAATGCTTATTTTAACAAAACAGCACGTTTTGAGCTTTAATCAGCGTTTTAACGCGTAAACAGCATAAAACGACGAAATTTTTTATTATTCGTTTTTATTAATATTGCGTCTATTTGAACGATTTCAACGATCTAAAATGCTTGAAAATGCTTATTTTAGCAAAACAGCACGTTTTGAGCTTTAATCTGCGTTTTAATGCGTAAAACAGCATAAAAACGACGAATTTTTTATTATTCGTTTTTATTAATATTGCTTCTATTTGAACGATTTCAACGATCTAAAATGCTTGAAAATGATTATTTTAGCAAAATAGCACTTTTGAGCTTTAATCTGCGTTTTAAGCGTAAAGCAGCATAAAAACGACGAAATTTTTATTATTCGTTTTTATTAATATTGCGTCTATTTGAACGATTTCAACGATTTAAACTGCTTGAAAATGCTTATTTTAGCAAAACAGCACGTTTGAGCTTAAAAATTTG
>NW_027048810.1:0-7681 GCF_025399875.1 Dalotia coriaria
TTTTCCCTTAAAAGCGATTAAAAACTCAAAACGTGCTGTTTTGCTAAAATAAGCATTTTCAAGTATTTTAGTCGTTGTCGCAATGAAAAATTTAAAAAAAGAAAAATAAAAATTCGTCGTTTTTAAGCGTTTTACGCGTTAAAAACAGGTTTTAAACCCAAAAAGTGCCGTTTTGCTAAAATAATCATTTTCAAGCATTTTAGATAGTTGGGAAAAAATTCAAAAGACCCCAATATTAATAAAAAACGAATAATAAAAAAATTTTGTCGTTTTATGCTGTTTTTTCCTTTAAAAAGCAGAAAAAAGCTCAAAACGTGCTGTTTTGCTAAAAAAATCATTTTCAAGCACTTTTGAAACGTTGAAATCGTTCAAATAGGGCGCAATATTAAAAAAAACGAATAATAAAAAAAATTTTGTCGCTTTTATGTTTTTTTTGCGAAAAACAGATTAAAGCTCCAAAAAGTGCTGTTTTTTTCTAAAATAAGCATTTTTGAATTTTAAAATCGTTGAAATCGTTCCAAATAGAAACAATATTAATAAAAAAAGAATAATAAAAATTCGTCGTTTTTTTGTTTTTTTACGCGTTAAAACGCAGATTAAAAACTCAAACCCTTTTTTTGCTAAAAAAATCATTTTTTAAGCATTTTAGATCCTTTAAATCGTTCAAATGCCAAATTTAAAAAAAACGAATTAAAAATTCGTCGTTTTATGCTGTTTTTTCGCGTTAAAACGAGATTAAAAACTCAAAACGTGCTGTTTTGCTTTAAAAATCATTTTCAAGCATTTTTGGGTCGTTGAAATCGGGTTCCAAATAGACTCAATATTAATAAAAACGAAAAATAAAAAAAATTTGTCGTTTTATGCTGTTTTACGCGTTTGGGAAAGCAAGGTTAAAAACTCAAAAAAATGCTGTTTTGCTAAAATAAGCATTTTTAAGCATTTTTGATCGTTGAAATCGTTCAAATAAGAAGCAATATTAATAAAAAAAAAATAATAAAAAAAATTCCGTCGTTTTTATGCTGGGTTTTGCGTTAAAACGCAGATTGAAGCTCAAAAAGTTTTTCTTTTTAAAGAATTTTTAAATTTTTGACGTTGAAATCGTTCAAATAGAAGAAATATTTAAAAAAAAACGAATAATAAAAAATTTGTCGTTTTTTTGCTGTTTTACCCCGTTAAAAAGCAGGTTTTAAACCCCCAAAAGTGTTTTTTTTAAAATAATCATTTTAAACATTTTTGATAGTTGGGAAAACCTTCAAATGGGGGGGAATATTAATAAAAAAAAGAATAATAAAAATTTCGTCGTTTTTTTGCTGTTTTTCCCTTAAAAAGCAGATTAAAAACCCCCAAAACCCTGCTGTTTTTTCTAAAAAAAGATTTTCAAAGCATTTTTTGATCGTTGAAATCGTTCAAATAGAAGCAATATTAAAAAAACGAATAAAAAAAAATCGTGTTTTTTTGCTGTTTTCCGTTAAAAAGCAGATTAAAGCTCAAAAAAGTGCTGTTTTGCTAAAATAATCATTTTCAAGCATTTTAAATCTTTTAAAAACGTTCAAATCGGCAATATTTAAAAAAAACGAATAATAAAAATTTCGTCGTTTTATGGGTGTTTTACGCGTTAAAACGCAGATTAAAAAACTCAAAAACGTGCTGTTTTGCTAAAAAAAGCATTTTCAAGCATTTTAGATCGTTGAAAAACGTTCAAATGAAGAAAAAATTAATAAAAAAGAATAATAAAAATTCGTCGTTTTATTGTTTTACGCGTTAAAACGGAGGTTAAAACTCAAAAAAGTGTTTTTTTGTTAAAAAAAATCATTTTCAAGCATTTTTGGGTAGTTGAAATCCTTCAAAGAAAGCAAATTAATAAAAAAAATAATAAAAAATTTTGTCGTTTTTTGCTGTTTTACGCGTTAAAACGGGAGATTAAAGCCTTTAAAACGGGGTGTTTTTTCTAAAATAATCATTTTTTAACACGTTAGATCGTTGAAATCGTTCAAATAGACGCAATATTAATAAAAACGAAAAAAAAAAATTTTTCCCCCCGTTTTTTTGCTGTTTTTCCCCGTTAAAACGCCGGGGTTAAAAACTCAAAAAAGTGCTGTTTTGCTTAAAAAAAGCATTTTCAAGCATTTTTGATCGTTGAAATTGTTCAAATAGAAGCAATATTAATAAAAACGAATAATAAAAATTTCGTCGTTTTTTATGCTGTTTTACGCGTTAAAACGCAGATTAAAACTCAAAACGTGCTGTTTTGCTAAAATAAGCATTTTCAAGCATTTAGATCGTTGAAAATCGTTCAAATAGAAGCAATATTAATAAAAAACGTATTATAAAAATTCGTCGTTTTTTATGCTGCTTTTACGCGTTAAAACGCAGATTAAACTCAAAACGTGCTGTTTTGCTAAAATAATCATTTTCAAAGCATTTTTAGATCGTTGAAATCGGTCAAATAGAAGCAATATTAATAAAAACGAATAAAAAGATTCGTCGTTTTATGCTGTTTACGCGTTAAAAACGCAGATTAAAACTCAAAACGTGCTGTTTTGCTAAAATAATCATTTTCAAGCATTTTAGATCGTTGAAATCGTTCAAATGGAAGCAATATTAATAAAAACGAATTAAAAAAAATTTGTCGTTTTTTTTGCTGTTTTTCGCGTTAAAACGCAGATTAAAGCTCAAAAAGTGCTGTTTTGCCAAAAAAAAACATTTTCAAGCATTTTTGATCGTTGAACGTTCAAATAGAAGCAATATTAATAAAAACGAATAATAAAAAAAACGTCGTTTTATGTTTTTTTGCTTAAAACGCCGATTAAAGCTCAAAAAGTGCTGTTTTGCTAAAATAATTATTTTTTAAGCATTTTAGATCTTGAAAAGGTTCAAATAGACGCAATATTAATAAAAAAGAATAATAAAAAATTTTGTCGTTTTATGCTGTTTTGCGGACGCAGATTAAAACTCAAAAAAGTGCTGTTTTGCTAAAAAAAAAACCCTTTTCAAGCATTTTAGATCGTTGGGAAAACGTTCAAATGAACCCCAATTTTTAATAAAAACGAATTAAAAAAAATTTTGTCGTTTTATGCTGTTTTACGCGTTAAAACGCAGATTAAAGCTCAAAACGTGCTGTTTTGGGTAAAATAAAAATTTTTAAGCATTTTTTTTGGAAAACGGCTGGAAAATCGTTAAAATTTTTTTGGAAAGCAATAAAAAAAAAAAGAATAATAAAATTCGTCGTTTTTTTGCTGTTTTTCGCGTTAAACGCCGATTAAAAAAACCCCAAAAAGTGCTGGGTTTTTCTAAAATAATATTTTCAAGCATTTTAGGGTCTTGGGAAAAGGGTTTAAATAGACCCAATTTAAAAAAAAACGAATAATAAAAATTTGTCGTTTTATGCTGTTTTCGCGTTAAAACTAGGTAAATAAAACGTGCTGTTTTGCTAAAATTCGTTTTCAGCAGTTTTACGCTTGAAATACGTTCAAAAAGACGTGCAATATTAATAAAACAATAATAATTTTCGTTTTAGTGTTTAAAGTTAAAACGTTTAAAAAACATTAAAATTTGTGCTAAAGAGATTTTCAAGCTTAACGCAATTTAAACTCAAATGGTTTGAAAATAAAGTAAAATTTAGTCGCTTAACGTTTAAACGCAAAATTAAATAAAGATATAAACTGTTTGCTTAAATTTTATTAAAATAGATTAAACGTCAAAACGTCGCGTTTTTAATAAATTCAAAATTTCGTCGTTTACAGTTTTGCGTAAATAAATAATTTAAATCAAAATCTGTTTTCTAAGCATTTTTAAAACCAAAATAATAAAATCGTTTTTAACATCTTATTAAAACGGATTAAAATCGTGTTATGCTGTTACGCTTAAACAATTAAAATAAAACGTTCTGTTTTAAAATATTTTTAAGCAATTTAGATAGTTGAATCGTTAAATAAGCAATATTTTAAAACGAAAATAAAACTGCTGTTTTGCAAATAGCTTAAATAGATTAAAATAAATGCGTTTTTAAAATATTTTTTTTTCGCATTTAAACGTTAAACGTTAATTAAACATTAATAAAATAAGTTAAATTTCGTCTTTTGAATTTTGATAAAACGAATAAAAGCTAAATGTGTTTTCATAAGCGTTTTAAGCATTTAGCTTTGGTTAAAAAAAGTCAATTTTATAAACATATAAAATGCGCAATATTATAATAAAATAAAAGATAAAAGTTTAACTGCTGTTTTCGTTAAAAAATCAATCAAAACTTGTCTTTAAAATGTTCAATTAAGATTTAATTTAAACATTAAAAAAGCTGCTTTATAAAACGATAAAAATTTTTTTTGCTGTTTTGCGCGTTAAAACGATGAAGCTCAAACATTTGTGTTGAAATTTTCAACATTGGGAAAATTTTAAAATGAATAATAAAAAAAATAATAAAAATTTGTTTTTACTGTTTTACGCGTTTAAAAAGCCGTTAAACTCCGGCCGTTTTTTTTTAAAATAATCATATTCAAGCAGTTTGATCTTGAAAAGTTCAAATAGACGCAATATTAATAAAAACGAATAATAAAAATTTCGTCGTTTTATGCTGTTTTCCGCGTTAAAACGCAGATTAAATCAAAACGTGCTGTTTTGCTAAAAAAACATTTTTTAAACACTTTAGATCGTTGGTCGTTTTAAATGACGCAATATTAATAAAACGAATAATAAAAAAATTTCGTCAGCGTTTTACGCGTTAAAAAGCAGATTAAAGCTCAAAACGTGCTGTTTTGCTAAAAAAAGCATTTTAAGCATTTAGATCGTTGAAATCGTTCAAAAGAAGCAATATTAATAAAAAAAGAATAAAAAAATTCGTCGTTTTATGCTGTTTTTCGCGTTAAAAAAGCAGATTAAAACTCAAAACGGGTGTTTTGCAAAATAATCATTTTTACATTTTAGATCGTTAAATCGTTCAAATAGACGCAATATTAATAAAAACGAATAATAAAAATTTCGTCGTTTTTTTTGCTGTTTTACGCGTTAAAACGCAGATTAAAGCTCAAAACGTGCTGTTTTGCTAAATAAGCATTTTCAAGCATTTTTAGATCGTTGAAATCGTTCAAATAGAAGCAATATTAATAAAAACGAATAATAAAAATTCGTCGTTTTCATGCTGTTTACGCGTTAAAACGCAGATTAAAAGCTCAAAACGTGCTGTCTTTGCTAAAATAATCATTTTCAAGCATTTTAGATCGTTGAAATCGTTCAAATAGACGCAATATTAATAAAAACGAATAATAAAAATTTCGTCGTTTTTATGCGTTTTACGCGTTAAAACGCAGATTAAAGCTCAAAACGTCTGTTTTGCAAAATAAGCATTTTCAAGCATTTTAGATCGTTGAAATCGTTCAAATAGGCAGCAATATTAATAAAAAACAGAATAATAAAAAGTTCGTCGTTTTATGCTGTTTTACGCGTTAAAACGCAGATTAAAAGCTCAAAACGTGCTGTTTTGCTAAAATAATCATTTTCAAGCATTTTAGATCGTTGAAATCGTTCAAATAGACGCAATTTTAATAAAAAACGAATAATAAAAATTTCGTGGTTTTTATGCTGTTTTACGCGTTAAAACGCAGATTAAAGCTCAAAACGTGCTTTTGCTAAATAAGCATTTTCAAGCATTTCAGATCGTTGAAATCGTTCAAATAGAAGAAATAATAAAAACGAATAATAAAAATTCGTCGTTTTTATGCTTTTACGCGTTAAAACGCCGATTAAAGCTCAAAACGTGCTGTTTTGCTAAAATAATCATATTCAAGCAGTTTAGATCGTTGAAATCGTTCAAATAGACGCAATATTAATAAAAACGAATAATAAAAATTTCGTCGTTTTATGCTGTTTTCCGCGTTAAACGCAGATTAAAACTCAAAACGTGCTGTTTTGCTAAAATAATCATTTTCAAGCACTTTTAGATCGTTGGAATCGTTCAAATAGACGCAATAATAAAAAACGAATAATAAAAATTTCGTCGTTTTATGCTGTTTTACGCGTTAAAACGCAGATTAAAGCTCAAAACGTGCTGTTTTGCTAAAATAAGCATTTTCAAGCATTTTAGATCGTTGAAATCGTTCAAATTGAAGCTAATATTAATAAAAACGAATAATAAAACGTGTTTTGCAAAGTAAGCATTTTAAAAACAATTTTTAAAAAAAATTTCAAAAAAGCAATTTAAATTTTAAAAAATCGTTAAAAAGGCTTTAATTAAAACGGAATAAAAGTGCGTTTCATAAAAATTTTTTCCGAAATTTTAAAGTTAAAAAGTTAATGCGCAAAATAAAAAATTTCAAATTTAAAAATTTGTCGTTTTAGCGATTTTAATTAAACGAATTTAAAAAAACGTCGTTTTTTAAATTTTTACGCTTAACGCAGATAAAGTTTAAAAAGGCTTTTATAAAAAGCATTTTAAAAATTTGGTCGTTTTCGAAATGTTAAAAAGCGTTTTAAAAAACAAATAAAACAAACGTCGTTTTAAAAAATTTTTTTAAGCTTAAAGCAGTTAAATCGTTCTTTTTCAAATAATAAAAAAAGAAATTTTTTTTTTGTCGTTAATGGGTTTTAATAAAAACGAAAATAAAAGTAAACGTGTTTTTGCTTAGCGTTTAAAAAAGATTTAAGTAAATCGTTTTCAAAATAACAATTTTAAAAATTAAAAAACGTTAAAAAGCGTTTAATTAAAAACGAAAATTTAAAAAACGTCGTTTATGCTGTTTTGGGTAAAAATCATTTTTAAATAAAATCGTTTGAAATTCAAATAAGATTTAATAAAAAACGTTAAATAACGCTTTAATAAAAAGTATAAAAACGCGTTTTAAAACTAAATGCCGTTTTAAAACCCAAAAAAAAATTTTAAAAACTTTTTTTGCTTAAATTAAATTTCCAAATTTAACGGAATATTAAATATGGATATTTTTAAAAACGAATTAAAAAATCGTCGTTTATGCTGTTTACCTTAAACGCAGATTTAAATTAAAATCGTTTCAAAATAAGCATTTAAGATTTAGATTAAATTTTCTAAGCAAAATTTTTAAAAAAGAATTAAAAAAACGTTTTGGGTGTTTTGCTTAAAAGATTAATCAAATGCGTTTTGCTGAAATCTTTCAAATTTAGAACGTAAATTTAAAAGACGAATTTAAAAAAACGTTAAATTTCGCGTTTTTTTCGTTAAACCTTAAAACGCGTTTTGCTAAAAAAGCTTTTGCTTTAATAAATTTTCAAATAACAATTTTAAAAAAATAAAAAAAAATGTTTTTAAAACCAAAAATAAAAAAACGTGTTTTTTGCTAAATTAAAACCATTTTTAAACTTTAAACGTTGTTTTTTAAAATAAACCCAAATTTTTAACGTAAATCGAAATAAAGCATTTATATAAACGTTTAAAAAAACGCGTTAAAACCAAAAAAGGTTGCTAAAATGCTTTTTCAAAATTTCAATTTAAACTTAAATGGAAAATTTAAAAAACGAATAATTTAAAAAAACGGTTATTTCGCGTTAGCGTTTGGGGTTAAAAAGCGATTTTGCTAAAAAATCTTTTTGCAAATAAGATTTTAAACTTTAAATGGAAATTTAAATAAAGCAATAATAAAAAAATCTTTTTAAAATTTTTCGCGTTTTAGCGTTAGCTTAAAACGCGTTTTGCTAAAAACTTTTGCTTTTTAATTTT
>NW_027048811.1:0-7678 GCF_025399875.1 Dalotia coriaria
AAAACGAATAATAAAAAAATTTGTCGTTTTATGCTGTTTTGCGTTAAAACGCAGATTAAAGCTCAAACGTGCTGTTTTGCTAAAACAAGCATTTTCAAGCATTTTAGATCGTTGAAATCGTTCAAATAGACGCAATATTAATAAAAACGAATAATAAAAATTTGTTGTTTTATGCTGTTTTACGCGTTAAAACGCAGAATAAAGCTCAAAAAGTGCTGTTTTGCTAAAATAAGATTTTCAAGCATTTTAGATCGTTGAAATCGTTCAAATAGAAGCAATATTAATAAAAAAACGAATAAAAATTCGTCGTTTTTATGCTGTTTACGCGTTAAAACGCAGATTAAAGCTCAAAACGTGCTGTTTTGCTAAAATAAGCATTTTCAAGCATTTTAGATCGTTGAAATCGTTCAAAAAAGAAGCAATATTAATAAAAACGAGTAATAAAAATTTCGTCGTTTTATGCTGTTTTACGCGTTTAAACGCAGATTAAAGCTCAAAACGTGCTGTTTTGCAAAATAAGCATTTTCAAGCATTTTAGATCGTTGAAATCGTTCAAATAGAAGCAATATTAATAAAAAACGAATAATAAAAAATTTCGTCGTTTTTTGCTGTTTTTACGCGTTAAAACGCGATTAAAGCTCAAAACGTGCTGTTTTGCTAAAATAAGCATTTTCAAGCATTTTAGATCGTTGAAATCGTTTTTAAAAAGAAGCAATATTAATAAAAACGAATAATAAAAATTCGTCATTTTTTTGCTGTTTTTCGCGTTAAACGCAGATTAAAGCTCAAAACGTGCTGTTTTGCTTAAAATAAGCATTTTCAAGCATTTAGATCGTTGAAATCGTTCAAATAGAGCAATATTAATAAAACGAATAATAAAAAAGTCGTTGTTTTATGCTGTTTTACGCGTTAAAACGCAGATTAAAAACTCAAAACGGGTGTTTTGCTAAAATAAGCATTTTCAAGAAGATCGTTGAAATCGTTTAAATAGAAGCAATATTAATAAAAAACGAATAATAAAAAAATTTGTCATTTTTTTGCTGTTTTACGCGTTAAAACGCAGATTAAAGCTCAAAACGTGCTGTTTTGCTAAAATAAGCATTTTCAAGCATTTTAGATCGTTGAAATCGTTCAAATAGACGCAATATTAATAAAACAAATAATAAAATTTCGTCGTTTTTAGCTGTTTCACGCGTTAAAACGCAGAATAAAGGTCAAAACGTGCTGTTTTGCAAAATAAGCATTTTCAAGCATTTTAGATCGTTGAAATCGTTCAAATAGAAACAATATTAATAAAAACGAATAATAAAAATTCGTCGTTTTTTTGCTGTTTACGCGTAAAACGCAGAAAACTCAAAACGTGCTGTTTTGCTAAATAAGCTTTTCAGCATTTTAGATCGTTGAAATCGTTCAAATAGAAGCAATATTAATAAAAACGAATAATAAAAATTTCGTCGTTTTAGCTGTTTACGCGTTAAACGCAGATTAAAAACTCAAACGTGCTGTTTTGCTAAAATAAGCATTTTCAAGCATTTTAGATCGTTGAAATCGTTTAAATGAAGCAAAAATTAATAAAAAAAGAATAATAAAAATTCGTCATTTTATGCTGTTTTACGCGTTAAAACGCAGATTAAAGCTCAAAAAGTGCTGTTTTGCTAAAATTAGCATTTTCAAGCATTTTAGATCGTTGAAAACGTTCAAATAGACGCAAATTTAAAAAAACGAATAATAAAAAACGTCGTTTTTTTTTTGCTTAAAAACTTTTTCTAAAAACCCCTTTTTTTTAAAAAAATTTTAAATTTTGTCGTTAAAACGTTAAAGCGCAAAAAAAAAAAAATAAAAATTTCTTTTTTTGCTTTTTAGCGTTAAAACCCTTTTAAAAATAAATCGTTTTTAAAAAAACAAATTTTTAAAAGAAATTTTAAATTCCCCTTTAAAAAAACGAAAAAAAATTTTTTTTTCCCCTTTTTGCTTTAAAACCCAAAACCCCAAAATGTGTTTTCTAAAAAAAGATTTTCCCCTTTTAACGTTGGAAATCGTTTAAGTATTAAAAAAAAAAAAAAAAAGTTTTTTATTTTTTTTTTAAAACCGTTAAAAAAAGGCTTTTTTAAAAAGATTTTAAAATTTTTTTAAAACGTTTAAAAAATAAAAAAACGATAAAAAAAGTCGTTTTATTTTTTTTTAAAAACAATTAAAACTAAAATCGTTTTTAAAATATTTTAACATTTTAATCGTTTTAAAAGTTTTAAAAAAAAAAAATTAAAAAAATAAAAAGTTTTATGCTTTTTGCGTTAAAAACAATTAAGCTAAAAACCCCTTTTTTAAAAAACATTTTTTGCATTTAATTTGGAAAATTTAAAAAAAATTTTTTTAAAAATTAAAAAAAAACCTTTAAAAGCGTTTTCTAAACTTTTTAAATAAAACGCTTTTAAAAAAAACAACTTTTTAATTTAAATTTTCCTAAAATTTTTAAAAAAAGAATAATAAAATTTTTTTTTTTTTGGTTTTAAAAAAAATTTTTAATTTTTTTTTTAAAAAAAAAATTTTAAAATTTTTAACGAAATAAAAAAATAAAAAAAAAAAAAAAATTTTCCTTTTATGCTGTTTTGCTTTAAAAGCAATTAAAAAAATTTTTTTTTTTAAATAAGCATTTTAAAAAAAAAAAAAAAAAATAAAAATTTTTAAAAATTTTTTTTGTCGTTAAAAGCTTTTTCTAAAAAATTTTTTTAAAAAAAAAAAATTTTTGAAAAAAATAAAAAAATTAAAAATTTTGTTTTTATCTTTTTTGGAAAAAAAAAATTAAAAATTTTAAATTTTTTTAAAAAGCTTTTAAAAAATTTTTTAATTTTTTTCAAAAAAAGCAATTTAAAAAAAAATTAAAAATTTCGATTTTGGTTAAAAAAGGAAAAAAAAAACGTTTTTTGCTTTTTTAAAAACATTTTTAATTTAAATTTTAAAAAAATTTTAAAAAAAATAAAAAACTTTTTTAGCTTTTTTTAAAAAAAAAATCCTTTTTTTTTTTAAACCAAAATTTTTTTTTTCTTTAAAAAAAAAAAAATAAAAAAGGGTTTTTTTTTTTTTTACGCTTTAAAAAAAAAAATAAAATTTTTTCTTTTATTCTTTTTAAACTTTTAATTTAAAGTTTAAATTTTTTAAAAAAAAATTAAAAATTTTTTTTTGGTTTTTTTTAAAAATAAATAAAAGTTTTTTTTTTAAATTTTTTTCTTTTAATTTAAAGTTTAAATTTTTAAAAAAAAAAAAAATTTTTTTTTTTTTCGTTAAAACCGGGGGAAAAAAAAGTTTTTTCAAAAAAAATTTTCCTTTTAAGGTTTTAAAAGGAAAAACCAAAAAATAAAACTTTAAAAAAAAGGTTTTTTGGGGTTTTTTGGAAAACCCAAAAAAACCAAAACCCCCTTTTTTCATTTTAATTTTTCTTAAACCCAAAAAAACTTTAAAAAAAAATTTTTTAAAAAATTTTTTTTTTGGTTTTACCTTAAAAAATTTTAAAAGTAAAAAAATTTTTCAAAATAAACATTTTCAACCATTTTAGAAAGTTGAAATCGTTCAAATAGAAGCAATAATTTAAAAACGAATAATAAAAAAATTGTCGTTTTTTTGCTGTTTTTCGCGGGCCCCAGATTAAAGCTCAAAAAGTGCTGTTTTGCTTGGGGTTTTTCCGGGATTTTAGATCGTTGAAATCGTTCAAATTGACGGGGGAATAAAAATAAAAAACGAATAATAAAAAATTTTGTCGTTTTTTTTGCTGTTTTACGCGTTAAAAAGCTAATAAAAACTCAAAACGGGTGTTTTGCTAAAATAAACATTTTTCAAGCATTTTAGATCGTTGAAATCCCTTAAAAAAGACCCCAATATTAATAAAAAAAAATAATAAAAAATTTTGTCGTTTTTTTTGCTGTTTTTCGCGTTAAAACCCGTTAAACTCAAAACGTGCTGTTTTTTCTTTTAAAAAAAGCATTTTTAAGCATTTTAGATCCGGGAAAACGTTCAAATAGAAGCAATATTAATAAAAAAAGAATAATAAAAAATTTTTTCGTTTTTTTTGCTGTTTTTAAAACGCAGATTAAAAACTCAAAAAGTGTTTTTTCAAAATAAGCATTTTCAAGCCCTTTTAGATCGTTGAAACCCTTCAAATGAAGCAATATTAATAAAAAAGAATAAAAAAATTTTTCGTTTTTATGCTGTTTTACGCGTTAAACGCAGATTTAAAAAAACGTGTGTTTTGCTAAAATAAGCATTTTAGATTTTAAATCGTTTAAATGGCAAATGAAAAAAAATAAAAAAATTCGTCTTTTATGTGTTTTTAAAAGGTTAAAAAAACCTTTTTTTTAAAATAAGTTTTTTTAGATCTTGAAACGTTAAATAAAACAATATTAATAAAAAAGAAAAAAAAAATTTTCGTCGTTTTATGCTGTTTTACGCGTTAAAACGAAATAAACTCAAAAAGTGCTGTTTTGCTAAAATAAGCATTTTCAAGCATTTTAGATCGTTGAAATCGTTCAAATAGAACAATTTAAAAAAACGAATAATAAAAATTTCGTCGTTTTTTTGTTTTTTTACGCGTTAAAACGCAGATTAAAGCTCAAAACGTGCTGTTTTGCTAAAAAAAGCATTTTAGATCGTTGAAATCGTTTAAATAAACAATATTAATGAAAAACGAATAATAAAAAATTTGTCATTTTATGCTGTTTTCGCGTTAAAACGGTTTAAAAACTCAAAAAGTGCTGTTTTTTTAAAATAAGCATTTTCAAATTTTAATCGTTGAAATCGTTCAAATAGACGCAATATTAATAAAACGAATAATAAAAATTTCGTCGTTTTTATGCTGTTTTTCGCGTTAAAAAGCAGAAAAAAGTCAAAACGTGCTTTTTGCTAAAATGCATTTTTAAGCATTTTAGATCGTTGAAATCGTTCAAATAGAAACAATATTAATAAAAAAAGAATAATAAAAATTTCGTCGTTTTATGCTGTTTTCCCTTAAAAAGCAGATTAAAAAACCAAAAAGTGCTGTTTTTAAAATAAGCATTTTCAACCATTTTGACGTTGAAATCGTTCAAATAAAGAATATTAATAAAAAAAGAATAAAAAAAATTCGTCGTTTTTGTGTTTTACGCGTTAAAACCCGATTAAACTCAAAAAGTGCTGTTTTGGCTTTTTAAACGGCGGCGTTTTGGTTTAAAAAAAGAAAAATTACGCAAACGGCGAAAAACCCGTTGCCCGGGTTTTTTAAAAAAGCACGTTTTTTCGGGGTTAAAAAGCGAAATTAATAAAAAGAATAATAAA
This sequence comes from Dalotia coriaria, assembly GCF_025399875.1. Lineage (NCBI taxonomy): Eukaryota > Metazoa > Arthropoda > Insecta > Coleoptera > Staphylinidae > Dalotia > Dalotia coriaria. Next base: position 5,302 of record NW_027048811.1, read on the forward strand.
AAATTTGTCGTTTTATGCTGTTTTTCGCGTTAAAACGCAAAAGCTCAAACGGCTGTTTTTAAAATAAGCATTTTCAACATTTTGATCGTTGAAATCGTTCAAATAGACGCAATAAAAAAAAACGAATAATAAAAAATTTTGTCGTTTTTTTGCTGTTTTTTCGCGTTAAAACGCAGAAAAAAACTCAAAACGTGCTGTTTTGATAAAATAAGCATTTTCAAGCATTTTAGATCGTTGAAATCGTTCAAATAGACGCAATATTAATAAAAAAGAATAATAAAAATTTTTTTTCGCTTTTTGGTTTTACGCGAAAAAAGCAGATTAAACCAAAACGTGCTGTTTTGCTAAAATAAGCATTTTCAAACATTTTAGATCGTTGAAATCGTGTCATTTTGCTGTTTTTCGCGTTAAAACGCAGATTAAAATAAAACGTGCTGTTTTGCTAAAATAAGCATTTTCAAGCATTTTTTGATCGTTGAAATCGTTCAAATACACGCAATATTTAAAAAAAACGAATAATAAAAAAATTTGTCGTTTTTTTGCTGTTTTACGCGTTAAAAAAGCAGATTAAACTCAAAAAGGGTGTTTTGCTAAAATAAGCATTTTCAAGCATTTTAGATGTTTAAATCGTTAAATAGACGCAATAAAAAAAAAAACGAATAATAAAAAATTTTGTCGTTTTATGCTGTTTTTTCGCGTTAAAAAGCAGAATAAACTCAAAAAAGTGCTGTTTTGCTAAAATAAGCATTTTCAAGCATTTTAGATCGTTGAAATCGTTCAAATAGACGCAATATTAATAAAAACGAATGATATAAATTCGTCGTTTTTATGCTGTTTTTCGCGTTAAAACGCAGATTAAAGCTCAAAAAGTGCTGTTTTGCTAAAATAAGCATTTTCAAACATTTTAGATCGTTGAAATCGTTTTAATAAACAAATTAATAAAAAACGAATAATAAAAAATTCGTCATTTTTTTGTTTTTTTATGCGTTAAAACGGGTTAAAAACTCAAAACGTGCTGTTTTGCTAAAATAAGCATTTTTAACCATTTTAGACGTTTAATCGTTCAAATAGAAGCAATATTAATAAAAACGAATAATAAAAAATTTTGTCGTTTTATGCTGTTTTTCGCGTTAAAACGCAGATTAAAGCTCAAAACGTGCTGTTTTGCTAAAATAAGCATTTTCAAGCATTTTAGATCGTTGAAATCGTTTAAATAGAAGCAATATTAATAAAAAAGAATAATAAAAATTCGTCATTTTAAGCTGTTTTACGCGTTAAAAAGCAGATTAAAAACTCAAACGTGCTGTTTTGCTAAAATAAGCATTTTCAAGCATTTTAGATCGTTGAAATCGTTCCCAAAAAGACGCAATATTAATAAAACGAATAATAAAAATTCGTCGTTTTATGTTTTTTTACGCGTTAAAACGCAGATTAAAGCTCAAACGTGCTGTTTTGCTAAAATAAGCATTTTCAAGCATTTTAGATCGTTGAAATCGTTCAAATAGACGCAATAAAAAAAAAAACGAATAATAAAAATTTCGTCGTTTTTATGCTGTTTTACGCGTTAAAAAGCAGAATAAAGCTCAAAACGTGCTGTTTTGATAAAATAAAACATTTTCAAGCATTTTAGATCGTTGAAATCCCTTCAAATAGACGCAATATTAATAAAAACGAATAATAAAATTTTGTCGCTTTTATGCTGTTTTACGCGTAAAAAAGCAGATTAAAACTCAAAACGTGCTGTTTTTCTAAAATAAGATTTTCAAGCATTTTAGATCGTTGAAATCGTGTCATTTTGCTTGTTTTCGCGTTAAAAAAGCAGATTAAAGCTCAAAACGTGCTGTTTTGCTAAAATAAGCATTTTCAAGCATTTAGATCGTTGAAATCGTTCAAATACACGCAATATTAATAAAAACGAATAATAAAAAAATTCGTCGTTTTATGCTGTTTTTCGCGTTAAAACGCAGATTAAGCTCAAAACGTGCTGTTTTGCTAAAATAAGCATTTTCAAGCATTTTAGATCGTTGAAATCGTTCAAATAGACGCAATAAAAATAAAAACGAATAATAAAAATTTCTCGTTTTATGCTGTTTACGCGTTAAAACGCAGAATAAAGCTCAAAACGTGCTGTTTTGCTAAAATAAGCATTTTCAAGCATTTTAGATCGTTGAAATCGTCAAATAGACGCAATATTAATAAAAACGAATATAAAATTTTGTCGTTTTATGCTGTTTTACGCGTAAACGCAGATTAAAAACTCAAAACGCCGCTAAAATAGCATTTTCAAGCATTTTAGATCGTTGAAATCGTTCAAATGAAGCCAAATAAAATTTTTTTTTTTTTAAAATTAAAAACCGAAAAATTTTAAACAAATTTC
>NW_027048812.1:0-7671 GCF_025399875.1 Dalotia coriaria
TTAAAAAAATTTTGGGCCTTTTAATTTTAAGCTTTAAAAGGAAATTTAATAAAAAAAAAATAAAAACGGTTTTTAAAATTTTGTTTTGCGTTAAAACCCCTTAAACAAAACGGGGTTTTGCTAAAATTCAATTAACATTTTACATTTGGAAAACGTTAAATAAGCAAATTTTAAAAAAAAATAAAAAAATTTTGTTTTTTGCTTTTTACCGTTAAAACCAGATTAAAGCCAAAACGTCTGTTTTTCTAAAATAATCATATTCAAATTTTTGATTTTTAAAAAAAAAGCAATATTAATAAAAACGAATAATAAAAATTTGTCGTTTTTTTTTTACCCAAAAAAAAAATTTGTTTTTAAAAATTCAAAGCATTTTTGATCGTTGAAATCGTTCAAATAGACGCAATATTAATAAAAACGAATAATAAAAATTTCGTCGTTTTATGCTGTTTTACGCGTTAAAACGCAGATTGCTCAAAAAGTGCTGTTTTGCTAAAATAGCATTTTCAGCTTTTAATCGTTGAAATCGTTCAAATAGAAGAAATATTAATAAAAACGAATAATAAAAAATTCGTCGTTTTATGTGTTTTACGCGTTAAACGCAGATTAAAGCTAAAACGTGCTGTTTTGCTAAAATAATCATTTTCAAGCATTTTAGATCGTTGAAATCGTTCAAATAGACGCAATATTAAAAAACGAATAATAAAATTTGTCGTTTTTATGTTTTTTAGCGTTAAAACGCTGATTAAAGCTCAAAACGTGCTGTTTTGCTAAAATAAGCATTTTCAAGATTTTGATCGTTGAAATCGTTCAAATAGAACAATATTAATAAAAACGAATAATAAAAATTCCCTCGTTTTATGCTGTTTTACGCGTTAAAACGCAGATTTAAGCTCAAAACGTGCTGTTCTGCTAAAATAAGCATTTTCAAACATTTTAGATCGTTGAAAAACGTTCAAATAGACGCAATATTAATAAAAACGAATAATAAAAATTCGTAGTTTTATGCTGTTTTACGCGTTAAAATGCGATTAAAAACTCAAAACGTGCTGTTTTTCTAAAATAATCATTTTCAAGCATTATAGATCGTTGAAATCGTTCAAATAGGGCGCAATATTAATAAAAAAAAGAATAATAAAAATTTCGTCGTTTTTATAGCTGTTTTACCCTTCAAACGCAAAATTAAAGCTCGAACGTGCTGTTTTGCTAAAATAAGCATTTTCGCATTTTAGATCGTTGAAATGTTAAATAGAAGCAATATTAATAAAAACGAATAATAAAAATTGTCGTTTATGCTGTTTTACGCGTTAAACCGCAGATTAAAAACTCAAAACGTACTGTTTTGCTAAAATAATCATTTTTAAGCATTTTAGATCGTTGAAATTGTTCAAATAGACGCAATATTAATAAAAACGAATAATAAAAATTTCGTCGTTTTTATGCTGTTTTACACGTTAAAACGCAGATTAAAAGCCCCAAAACGTGCTGTTTTGCTAAAATAAGCATTTCAAGCATTTTACATCGTTGAAATCGTTCAAATAGAAGCAATATTAAAAAACGAAAAATAAAAAAATTTGTCGTTTTTTTGCTGTTTTACGCGTTAAAACGCAGATTAAAAACTCAAAACGTGCTGTTTTTAAAATAATCATTTTCAAGCATTTTAGATCGTTGAAATCGTTCAAAAGACGCAATATTAATAAAAACGAATAATAAAAAATTTTGTCGTTTTATGCTGTTTTACGCGTTAAAACGCAGATTAAAGCTCAAAACGTCGTTTTGCTAAAATAAGCATTTTCAAGCATTTTTTTCAAATAGACGAAAAATTAATAAAAAAAAGAATAACAAAAAAAATTTACCCTTTTTATGCTGTTTTTCGCGTTAAAAAGGAAAAAAAGCGCAAAAAGTGCTGTTTTGCTAAAAAAATCATTTTCAACATTTTAGATCGTTGAAATCGTTCAAATAGACGCAATATTAATAAAAAAAGAATAAAAAAAATTTTCGTTTTTATGTTTTTTTACGCGTTAAAAAGCAGATTGGCCCCAAAAAGTTTTTTTGCTAAAAAGAAAACTTTTTAAGATTTTTTTGATCGTTGAAATCGTTCAAATAAATTTAAAAAATTTAAAAAAAAACGAATAATAAAAATTCGTCGGGTTTTTTGGTTTTTCGGTTAAAAAAGCAGATTAAAGCTCAAAACGCTGTTTTTTCTAAAATAATCATTTTCAAGCATTTTAGATCGTTGGGAAAACGTTCAAAAGACGCAATATTAATAAAAACGAATAATAAAAATTTCGTCGTTTTTTTGGTTTTTCCCTTAAAATGATTAAAAACTCAAAAAAGGTGCTGTTTTGCTAAAATAAGCATTTTCAAGCATTTTAGATCGGAAATCGTTCAAATAGAAGCAATATTAATAAAAACGAATAATAAAAAAAATTTGTCGTTTTTATGCTGTTTTACGCGTTAAAAACCAAAATTTTAAACTCAAAAACCCCTGTTTCTGCTAAAATAAGCATTTTCAAGGATTTTAGATCGTTGAAATCGTTCAAAAAATAGACGCAATATTAATAAAAAAAGAATAAAAAAATTGTAGTTTTATGCTGTTTTACGTTAAAAAGCAGATTAAAAGCCCCCAAAAAGTGCTGTTTTGCTAAAAAAAACTTTTTTTTTCAAAACATTATAGACGTTGAAATCGTTCAAATAGACGCAATATTAATAAAAAAAAGAATAATAAAAAAATTTTTGCCCTTTTTTTGTTTTTTTACGCGTTCAAACGCAGAAAAAGCTCAGAACGTGCTGTTTTGCTAAAATGGGGATTTTCAAGCATTTTGGGTCGTTGAAACGTTTAAATAGAAGCAAAAATTTAAAAAAAACGGAATGTAAATTGTCGTTTTATGCTGTTTTACGCGTTAAAAATGCAGATTAAAGCTCAAAACGTAAAAGTTTTTCTAAAATAATCATTTTCAAGCATTTTTGATCGTTGAAATTGTTCAAATAGACGCAATATTAATAAAAAAAGAATAATAAAAATTTCCGTCGTTTTTTGCTGTTTTACACGTTAAAAAAGCATTGCTCAAAACGGGGCTGTTTTCAAAAAAAGCATTTTTTAAGCATTTTACATCGTTTAAATCGTTCAAATAGAAGCAATATTAATAAAAACGAATAATAAAATTTTCGTCATTTTATGCTGTTTTACGCGTTAAAACGCAGATTAAAAGCTCAAAACGTGCTGTTTTGCTAAAATAATCATATTCAAGCATTTTAGATCGTTGAAATCGTTCAAATAGACGCAATATTAATAAAAACAAATAACAAAAATTCGTCGTTTTTATGCTGTTTTACGCGTTAAAACGCAGATTAAAGCTCAAAACGTGCGGTTTTGCTAAAATAATCATATTCAAGCATTTTAGATCGTTGAAATCGTTCAAATAGAACAATATTAATAAAAACGAATAATAAAAAATTCGTCGTGTTTATGCTGTTTTACGCGTTAAAACGCAGATTAAACTCAAAACGTGCTGTTTTGCTAAAATAAGCATTTTCAAGCATTTAGATCGTTGAAATCGTTTAAATAGAAGCAATATTAATAAAACGAATAATAAAAATTCGTCGTTTTTATGCTGTTTTACGCGTTAAAACGCAGATTAAAGCTCAAAACGTGCTGTTTTGCTAAAATAATCATTTTCAAGCATTTTAGATCGTTGAAATCGTTCAAATAGACCGCAATATTAATAAAAACGAATAATAAAAAATTTCGTCGTTTTTATGCTGTTTTACGCGTTAAAACGCAGATTAAAGCTCAAACGTGCTGTTTTGCTAAAATAAGCATTTTCAAGCATTTTAGATCGTTGAAATCGTTCAAATAGACGCATTTTAGATATTTAAATCGTTCAAAAGCCAATATTAAAAAAAACGTTAAAAAATTTTTTGTTTTTTTGCTTTACGCGTTAAAACGCGATTTAAGCTCAAAACGTGCTGGCTAAAAAATAAGCATTTTTTTTGATCGTTAAAAGTTCAAATAGACGCAATATTTAAAAAAAAAATAATAAAAATTCGTCGTTTTTAGCTTTTTTTCGCGTTAAAGCAGATTAAAAAATCAAAAAGGTTTTTTTGCTAAAAAATCATTTTCAAGCATTTTTGATCTTAAATCGTTCAAATAGACGCAAATTTAAAAAAAAACGAATAATAAAAATTTCGTCGTTTTATGCTGTTTTTCGTTAAACGCGAAAACTCAAAAATCTGTTTTTCTAAAAAAAGCATTTTCAACATTTAGATCGTTGAAATCTTAAAAAAAACGCAATATTAATAAAAACGAATAAAAATTTCGTCGTTTTATGCTGTTTTACGCGTTAAAATGCGTGATTAAAAGCTCAAAACGTGCTTGTTTTGCTAAAATAAGCATTTTCAAGTATTCTCTGTAGATCGTTGAAATCGTTCAAATAGAAGCAATATTAATAAAAACGAATAATAAAAAATTCGTCGTTTTTATGCTGTTTTACGCGTTAAAAACGCAGATTAAAGCTCTCAAACGCGCTGTTTTCATAAAAATAATCATTTTCAAGCATTTTAGATCGTTGAAATCACGTTCAAATAGACGTGCAATATTAATAAAAAACGAATAATAAAAAATTTCGTCGTTTTTATAAGCTGTTTTACGCGTTAAAACGCAGATTAAAGCTCAAAACGTGCTGTTTTGCTGCTAAAATAAGCATTTTCGTACATTTAGATCGTTGAAATTGTTCAAATAGGAAGCACACATTAGCCAAAAAACGAATAATAAAAATTCGTTTGTTTTATGTTGTTTTACGCGTTAAAACGCAGATTAAAGCTCAAAACGTGCTATACTTGCTGTAAAATAATCATTTTGCCATTTTAGATCGTTGAAATCGTTCAAATAGACGCGTGCAATATTAATAAAATCGAATAATAAAATTTCGTCGTTTTTATGCTGTTTTACGCGTTATTAAACGCAGATTAACGCTCAAAACGTGCTGTTTTGCTAAAATAAGCATTTTCAAGCATTTTAGATCGTTGAAATCGTTCAAATAGGCACATTAATAAAACGAATAATAAAATTCGTCGTTTTATGTTGTTTTACGCGTTAAAACGCAGATTAGTGCCCAAACGTAAAGCTGTTTGGCTAATCATTTTCAAGCATTTTGATCGTTGAAATCGTTCAAATAGACGCAATATTAATAAAACGAGTCAATAAAAATTTCGTCGTTTATATGCTGTTTTACACGTTAAAAACGCAGATTATAGCCCGCCAAAACGCTGTTTTGCTAAAATAAGCATTTTCAAGCATTTTAGATCGTTGAAATCGTTCAAATAGACGCACATTAATAAAACGAATAATAAAAAATTCGTCGTTTTATGCTGTTTTACGCGTTAAAAAGCAGATTAAAGCTCAAAACGTGCTTTCGTTTTGCTGAAATAACTTTCATTTTCAAGCATTTTAGATCGTTGGAAATCGTTCAAATAGACGCACATACCAAAAACGAATAATAAAATTTCAATGTTTTTATGCTGTTTTACGCGTTAAAACGCAGATTAAAGCTCAAAACGTGCTGTTTTGCTAAAATAAAGCATTTTCAAGCATTTTATCGTTGAATCTGTTCAAATAGAAGAAATATTAATAAAAACGAATAAATAAAAATTCGTCGTTTTATGATGTTTTACGCGCGCTAAAAACGCAGATTAAAAGCTCAAAACGTGCTGTTTTGCTAAAATAATCATATATTCAAGCATTTTAGTTTGCTGAAATCGTTCAAATAGACGCAATATTAATAAAACGAATAATAAAAATTTCGTCGTTTTTTATGCTGTTTACCTCGTTAAAAACGCAGATTAAAGCTCTTCAAACGTGCTATTTTGCTAAAATAATCATTTTCAAGCACTTTAGATCGCTGAAATCGTTCAAATAGACGCAATATTAATAAAACGAATAATAAAAAACTCGTCGTTTTTATGCTGTTTTACGCGTTAAAACGCAGATTAAAGCTCAAAACGTGCTGTTTTGCTAAAATAATCATTTTCAAGCATTTTAGATCGTTGAAATCGTTCAAATAGACGCAATATTAATAAAAATGAATAATAAAAATTTCGTCGTTTTATGCTGTTTTACGCGTTAAAACGCAGGATTATAGCCTCAAAACGTGCAGTTTTGCTAAAATAAGCATTTTCAAGCATTTTAGATCGTTGAAATCGTTCAAATAGACGCAATATTAATAAAAAAAAAGAATAATAAAAATTGTCGTTTTATGCTGTTTTACGCGTTAAAACGCAGATTAAAAACTCAAAACGTGCTGTTTCTAAAATAATCATATTCCCAAACATTTAGATTGTGAAACCCTTCAAATAGACGCAAATTAATAAAAACTAATAATAAAAATTTCATCGTTTTATGCTGTTTATCGTTAAAACGCAGATTAAAGCTCAAAACGGGTATTTTTGCTAAAATAATCATTTTTAAGCACTTTTAGATCGTTGAAATCGTTCAAATAGACGCAATATTAATAAAAAAAGAATAATAAAAATTTCGTCGTTTCTATGCTGTTTTACGCGTTAAAACGAAGATTAAAGCTCAAAACGTGCTGTTTTGCTAAAATAAGCATTTTCAAGCATTTTAGATCGTTGAAATCGTTCAAATAGAAGCAATATTAATAAAAAAGAATAATAAAAATTGTCGTTTTATGTTTTTTTACGCGTTAAAACGCGGATTAAGCCTCAAAACGGCTGTTTTGCTGAAAATAATCATTTTCGCACGATCGTTGGGAAAACGTTCAAATAGACGCAATATTAATAAAAACGAATAATAAAAAAATTTTGTCGTTTATGCTGTTTTACGCGTTAAAACGCAGATTAAAAGCTCAAAACGTGCTGTTTTGCTAAAATAAGCATTTTCAAGCATTTTGATCGTTGAAATGTTCAAATAGAAGCAATATTAATAAAAACGATTAATAAAAAAACTCGTCGTTTTATGCTGTTTTACGCGTTGAACGCAGATTAAAGCTCAAAACGTGCTGTTTTGCTAAAATAATCATTTTCAAGCATTTTAGATCGTTGAAATCGTTCAAATAGACGCAATATTAATAAAAACGAATAATAAAAAATTTTTGTCGTTTTATGCTGTTTTACGCGTTAAAACGCAGATTAAAAACCCCAAAACGTGCTGTTTTGCTAAAATAATCATTTTCAAGCATTTTTGATCGTTGAAATCGTTCAAATAGACGCAATATTAATAAAAACGAATAATAAAAATTTCTGTCGTTTTTTTGTTGTTATAGCGTTAAAACGCAGATTAAAGCTCAAAACGTGCTGTTTTGCTATAATAAGATTTTTAAGCATTTTAGATCGTTGAAATTTGTTCAAATAGAAGAAATATTAATAAAACGAATAATAAAAATTCGTCGTTTTATGCTGTTTTACGCGTTAAAACGCAGATTAAAAACTCAAAACGTGCTGTTTTGCTAAAATAATCATATTCAAGCATTTTAGATCATTGGGAAAACGTTCAAATAGAGCAATATTAATAAAAAACGAATAATAAAAATTTTTGCGTTTTATGTGTTTTACGGGGTTACAACGCAGATTAAAGCCTCAAACGGCTGTTTTGCTAAAATAAGTTTCAAGCATTTTAGACGTTAAATCTTTTGGCTAAAAAAACGTAATTCCGAGTGA
>NW_027048813.1:0-7670 GCF_025399875.1 Dalotia coriaria
AAATGTAAAGTAAATCGAATTTTAATTAACGATAAAAACGCGTTTTATAGCTGTTTTGCGTTAAAAGCTTTAAAGCAAAACGTCGTTTTGCTAAAATAAGCATTTTAAAGCATTTTAGATCGTTAAATCGTTCAAATAGACGCAATATAATAAACGAATAATAAAAATTCGTCGTTTTATGCTGTTTACGCGTTAAAACCAGATTAAAGCTCAAAACGTGCTGTTTTGCTAAATAAGCATTTTCAAGCATTTTAGACGTTGAAATCGTTCAAATAGAACAATTTAATAAAAAGATAATAAAAATTTTGTTTATCTGTTTTACGCGTTAAAACGCAGATTAAACCAAAACGTGCTGTTTATGCTAAATTAAGCATTTTAACATTTTAGATCGTTGAAATCTTTAAATGACCAATAATAAAAAAGATAATAATAAAAATCGTCATTTTATCTGTTTTACGCGTTAAAACGCAGATTAAAACTCAAAACGTGCTGTTTTGCTAAAATAAGCATTTTAAGATTTTAGATCGTTGAAATCGTTCAATAAGACGAATATTAATAAAAACGAAAATAAAAATTTGTCGTTTTTATGCTTTTACGCGTTAAAACGCGAATTAAGCTCAAAACGTGCTGTTTTGCAAAATAAGCATTTTCAAGCATTTTAGATCTTGAAATTTAAATAGAACAATATTAATAAAAACGAATAATAAAAAATTCGTCGTTTTATCTGTTTTACGCGTTAAAACGCGATTAAAGCTAAAACGTGCGTTTTGCTAAAATAAGCATTTTCAAGCATTTTAGTCGTTGAAATCGTTCAAATGACGCAATATTAATAAAAACGAATAATAAAAATTCGTTTTTATGCTGTTACGCGTTAAAACGCAGATTAAAACTCAAAACGTGCTGTTTTGCTAAATTAAGCATTTTCAAGCATTTTAGATCGTTGAAATCGTTCAAATAGAAGCAATATTAATAAAAATCGAATAATAAAAAAATCGTCGTTTTTATGCTGTTTTACGCGTTAAAACGCAGATTAAAAGCTCAAAACGTGCTGTTTTGCTAAAATAAAACATTTTCAAGCATTTTAGATCGTTGAAATCGTTCAAATAGACGCAATATTAATAAAAACGAATAATAAAAATTCGTCGTTTTTATGCTGTTTTACGCGTTAAAACGCAGATTAAAGCTCAAAACGTGCTGTTTTGCTAAAATAAGCATTTTCAAGCATTTTAGATCGTTGAAATCGTTTAAATAGAAGCAATATTAATAAAAACGAATAATAAAAATTCGTCGTTTTATGCTGTTTTACGAGTTAAAACGCAGATTAAAAGCTCAAAATGTGCTGTTTTGCTAAAATAAGCATTTTCAAGCATTTTAGATCGTTGAAATCATTCAAATAGAAGCAATATTAATTAAAAACGAATAATAAAAATTCGTCGTTTTTATGCTGTTTTCGCGTTAAAACGCAGATTAAAGCTCAAAACGTGCTGTTTTGCTAAAATAAGCATTTTCAAGCATTTTAGATCGTTGAAATCGTTCAAATAGACGCAATATTAATAAAAACGAATAATAAAAATGTCGTCGTTTTATGCTGTTTTTACGCGTTAAAACGCAGATTAAAGCTCAAAACGTGCTGTTTTGCTAAAATAAGCATTTTCAAGCATTTTTAGATCTTTGAAATCGTTCAAATAGAAGCAATATTAATAAAACGAATAATAAAAATTCGTCGTTTTATGCTGTTTTACGCGTTAAAAGCAGATTAAAACTCAAAACGTGCTGTTTTGCTAAAATAAGCATTTTCAAGCATTTTAGATCGTTGAAATCGTTCAAATAGACGCAATAAAAATAAAAACGAATAATAAAAATTTCGTCGTTTTTATGCTGTTTTACGCGTTAAAACGCAGATTAAACTCAAAACGTGCTGTTTTGCTAAAATAAAGCATTTTCAAGCATTTTAGATCGTTGAAATCGTTCAAATAGAAGCAATATTAATAAAAACGAATAATAAAAATTGCGTTTTTATGCTGTTTTACGCGTTAAAACGCAGATTAAAAGCTCAAAACGTGCTGTTTTGCTAAAATAAGCATTTTCAAGCATTTTAGATCGTTGAAATCGTTCAAATAGACGCAATATTAATAAAACGAACAATAAAAATTTCGTCGTTTTTATGCTGTTTTACGCGTTAAAACGCAGATTAAACTCAAAACGTGCTGTTTTGCTAAAATAAGCATTTTCAAGCATTTTAGATCGTTGAAATCGTTCAAATAGAAGCAATATTAATAAAACGAATAATAAAATTTCGTCGTTTTTATGCTGTTTTACGCGTTAAAAAGGCAGATTAAAGCTCAAAACGTGCTGTTTTGCTAAAATAAGCATTTTCAAGCAATTTAGATCGTTGAAATCGTTCAAATAGACGCAATAAAAATAAAAACCGAATAATAAAAATTTCGTCGTTTTATGCTGTTTTACGCGTTAAAACGCGCTAAAAGCTCAAAACGTGCTGTTTTGCTAAAATAAGCATTTTCAAGCATTTTAGATCGTTGAAATCGTTTAAATAGAAGCAATATTAATAAAAACGAATAATAAAAATTCGTCATTTTTATGCTGTTTTACGCGTTAAAACGCAGATTAAAGCTCAAAACGTGCTGTTTTGCTAAAATAAGATTTTCCATTTTGATCGGAAATCGTTCAAATAGAAACAAATTTAAAAAAAAAAAAAATAATAAAATTTTTTTTTTTTTGGGTTGGTTAAACCAATTTTTTCCCCAAAAAAAACTTTTAACAAAACGTTAAATGAAAAAAAAAAAAAAATAAAAAAAATTTTTTTTTTTTTTTTTTAAAAAAAAGTAAAACCTTTTTTTAAAATAAGCATTTTCAAGCATTTTAATGTTGGGAAAACGTTCAAAAGACCAAATTTTTTTTAAAAATAAAAAAATTTCGCGTTTTTATGCTGTTTTTTAAAACCAATTTTCCCCGTTTTTTGCTAAAAAACATTTTCAAATTTTAATTTAAAGTTCAAAGAGCAATATTAATAAAAGAATAATAAAAATTTTTTTTGTTTCGCGTTAAAACGCAGATTTAAACTCAAAGTGCTTTTTAAAAAAAAATTTTTTGCATTTTAGATCGTTGAAATCTTAAATAAAAAATTTTTTAAAAAAAAATAAAAAATTTTGTTTTATTTTTTTGCGTTAAAAGCGTTAAACTAAAATCTTTTTCTTGCATTTTAAAAATTTTAGATTTAAACTTAAATGGCAAATTTAAAAAAAAATAAAAAAATTTTTTTTTTGTTTTACGTTAAAAGCGTTAAACCAAAAATTTTTTAAAAAAACACGCTTTTTGCTAAATCTTAAAAAAAATTTAATAAAAAAAATAAAAAAAAAAAAGGGTTTTTTTTTAAAAACGGAAAAAAAACTAAAACGGGGCTAAAATCCTTTTTTTTTGATTTTAAAAATTAAAAAAATTTTAAAAAAAAGAAAAAAAAACCCTTTTTTTTTTTCGCGTTAAAAACGTTAAAAAAAAAACTTTTTTTTTAAAAAAGCTTTTTCCCCTTTTTAACTTAAAAGCAAATAGAGAAAAAATTTTAAAAAAAATAATAAAAAAACCGGTTTTTTTTTTCCGGTTAAAAAATTAAAAATAAAAGGGGTTTTTTTAAAAAGCATTTTAAGCTTTTTTAACGTGTCTTAAATAAGAAAATTTTAAAAAAAAATTAAAAAATTTTTTTAAAAGTTTTTACGCTTAAAACCGATTAAATAAAATCTGTTTTGCTTAAAAAACTTTTAAGCTTTTGCTTAAATCGTTCAAATGCAAAATTTTAAAAAAAAAATTTTTTTTTGGTTTTTTTAAAAAAGAAATAAATCGTCTTTTTTGCTAAAAAAAGCATTTTCAAGCATTTTAGATCGTTGAAATCGTTCAAATAGACGCAATATTAATAAAAACGATAATAAAAATTTCGTCGTTTTATGCTGTTTTACGCGTTAAAACGCAGATTAAAGCTCAAAACGTGCTGTTTTGCTAAAATAAGATTTTAAAGCATTTTAGATCGTTGAAATCGTTCAAATAGAGCAATATTAATAAAAACGAATAATAAAAATTTCGTCGTTTTATGCTGTTTTACGCGTTAAAACGCAGATTAAAGCTCAAAACGTGCTGTTTTGCTAAAATAAGCATTTTCAAACATTTTAATCGTTGAAATCGTTCAAATAGAGCAATATTAATAAAACATAATAAAAATTCGTCGTTTTATGCTGTTTTACGCGTTAAAACGCAGATTAAAGCTCAAAACGTGCTGTTTTGCTAAAATAAGCATTTTCAAGCATTTTAGATCGTTGAAATCGTTCAAATAGACAATAAATAAAAACGAATAATAAAAATTTCGTCGTTTTATGCTGTTTTCGCGTTAAAACGCAGATTAAAGCTCAAAACGTGCTGTTTTGCTAAAATAAGCATTTTCAAACATTTTATATCGTTGAAATCGTTCAAATAGACGCAATATTAATAAAAAACGAATAATAAAAATTCGTCGTTTTATGCTGTTTTACGCGTTAAAACGCAGATTAAAGCTCAAAACGTGCTGTTTTGCTAAAATAAGCATTTTCAAGCATTTTAGATCGTTGAAATCGTTCAAATAGAAGCAATATTAATAAAAAACGAATAATAAAAAATTCGTCGTTTTTATGCTGTTTTACGCGTTAAAACGCAGATTAAAACTCAAAACGTGTTTTTGCTAAAATAAGCATTTTCAAGCATTTTAGATCGTTGAAAATCGTTTAAATAGAAGCAATATTAATAAAAACGAATAATAAAAATTTGCGTTTTATGCTGTTTTACGCGTTAAAAGCAGTTAAACTCAAAATGTGTTTTGCTAAAATAAGTATTTTCAAGCATTTTAGATCGTTGAAATCAATTCAAATAGAAGCAATTAATAAAAAGTGAATAATAAAATTCGTCGTTTTATGCTGAAATTTTACGCGTTGAACGCAGATTAAAGCTCAAAACATTGTTTTGCTAAAATAAGCATTTCAAGCATTTTAGATACGTTGAAATCGTTCAAATAGACCAATATTTTCAATAAAAACGATAATTAAAATTTCGTCGTTTTTATGCTGTTTTACGCTTATTAAACGCATAGAATTAAAAAACGTATCAAATCGTATGCGTGTTTTGCTAAAATAAGCATTTTCAAGCATTTTTAATCGTTGAAATCGTTCAAATAGAAGCAAATATTAAAAAAACGAATAATAAAAAATCGTCGTTTTTATGCTGTTTTACGCGTTAAAACGCAGATTAAAGCTCAAAACGTGCTGTTTTGCTAAAATAAGCATTTTCAAGCATTTTAGATCGTTAAAATCGTTCAAATAGACGCAATATTAATAAAAACGAATAATAAAAATTTCGTCGTTTTTATGCTGTTTTACGCGTTAAAACGCAGATTAAAGCTCAAAACGTGCTGTTTTGCTAAAATAAGCATTTTCAAGCATTTTAGATCGTTGAAATCGTTCAAATAGAAGCAATATTAATAAAAACGAATAATAAAAAATTCGTCGTTTTATGCTGTTTTACGCGTTAAAACGCAGATTAAAGCTCAAAACGTGCTGTTTTGCTAAAATAAGCATTTCCAAGCATTTTAGATCGTTGAAATCGTTCAAATAGACGCAATATTAATAAAAACGAATAATAAAAATTTCGTCGTTTTATGCTGTTTTACGCGTTAAAACGCAGATTAAAGCTCAAAACGTGCTGTTTTGCTAAAATAAGCATTTTCAAGCATTTTAGATCGTTGAAATCGTTCAAATTGACGCAATATTAATAAAAACGAATAATACAAATTTCGTCGTTTTTATGCTGTTTTACGCGTTAAAACGCAGAATAAAAGCTCAAAACGTGCTGTTTTGCTAAAATAAGCATTTTCAAGCATTTTAGATCGTTGAAATCGTTCAAATAGAAGCAATATTAATAAAAACGAATAATAAAAATTCGTCGTATTTATGCTGTTTTACGCGTTAAAAGGCAGGTTAAAGCTCAAAACGTGCTGTTTTGCTAAAATAAGCATTTTCAAGCATTTTAGATCGTTGAAATCGTTCAAATAGACAAATATTAATAAAAACGAATAATAAAAATTTCGTCGTTTTTATGCTGTTTTACGCGTTAAAACGCAGATTAAAGCTCAAAACGTGCTGTTTTGCTAAAATAAGCATTTTCAAGCATTTTATATCGTTGAAATCGTTCAAATAGACGCAATATTAATAAAAACGATTAATAAAAATTTCGTCGTTTTTATGCTGTTTTACGCGTTAAAACGCTGATTAAAGCTCAAAACGTGCTGTTTTGCTAAAATAAGCATTTTCAAGCATTTTAGATCGTTGAAATCGTTCAAATAGACACAATATTAATAAAAACGAATAATAAAAATTTCGTCGTTTTTATGCTGTTTTACGCGTTAAAACGCAGATTAAAACTCAAACGTGCTGTTTTGCTAAAATAAGCATTTTCAAGCATTTTATATCGTTGAAATCGTTCAAATAGACGCAATATTAATAAAAACGATTAATAAAAATTTCGTCGTTTTATGCTGTTTTACGCGTTAAAACGCTGATTAAAGCTCAAACGTGCTGTTTTGCTAAAATAAGCATTTTAAAGCATTTTAGATCGTTGAAATCGTTCAAATAGACGCAATATTAATAAAAACGAATAATAAAATTCGTCGTTTTTATGCTGTTTTACGCGTTAAAGCGCAGATTAAAGCTCAAAACGTGCTGTTTTGCTAAAATAAGCATTTTCAAGCATTTTAGATCGTTGAAATCGTTCAAATAGACGCAATAAAATAAAAACGAATAATAAAAATTCGTCGTTTTTATGCTGTTTACGCGTTAAAACGCAGATTAAAGCTCAAAACGTGTTGTTTTGCTAAAATAAGCATTTTCAAGCATTTTAGATCGCTGAAATCGTTCAAATAGCCGCAATATTAATAAAAACGAATAATAAAAATTCGTCGTTTTATGCTGTTTTACGCGTTAAAACGCGGTTAAAGCTCAAAACGTGCTGTTTTGCTAAAATAAGCATTTTCAAGCATTTTAGATCGTTGAAATCGTTCAAATAGACGCAATATTAATAAAAACGAATAATAAAAATTTCGTCGTTTTATGCTGTTTTACGCGTTAAAATGCAGAATAAAGACTCAAAACGTGCTGTTTTGTTAAAATAAGCGTTTTCAAGCATTTTAGATCGTTGAAATCGTTCAAATAGAAGCAATATTAATAAAAATGAATAATAAAAATTCGTCGTTTTATGCTGTTTTACGCGTTAAAACGCAGATTAAAACTCAAAACGTGCAGTTTTGCTAAAATAAGCATTTTCAAGCATTTTTTGATCGTTGAAATCGTTCAAATAGACGCAATATTAATAAAAACGAATAATAAAAATTCGTCGTTTTATGCTGTTTTACGCGTTAAAACGCAGATTAAAGCTCAAACGTGCTGTTTTGCTAAAATAAGCATTTTCAAGCATTTTAGATCGTTGAAATCGTTTAAATAGAAGCAATATTAATAAAAACGAATAATAAAAATTTCGTCGTTTTTATGCTGTTTTACGCGTTAAAACGCAGATTAAAGCTCAAACGTGCTGTTTTGCTAAAACAAGCATTTCAAGCATTTTAGATCGTTGAAATCGTTCAAATA
>NW_027048814.1:0-7670 GCF_025399875.1 Dalotia coriaria
GTTTTTTGGGGAAAACGTTCAAATAGGCAAATTAAAAAAACGAATAATAAAAAACGTGTTTTATTTGTTTTACGCGTTAAAAGCGATTAAAGCTCAAACGGCTGTTTTGCTAAAATAACTTTTAACTTTTGATCGTTGAAATCGTTCAAATAGACGCAATATTAATAAAAAAGAATAATAAAAATTTCGTCGTTTTATGCTGTTTTCGGCGTTAAAACGCAATTAAAAGCTCAAAACGTGCTGTTTTGCTAAAATAAGCATTTTCAAGCATTTTAAATCGTTGAAATCGTTCAAATAGAAGAATATTAATAAAAACGAATAATAAAAAATTCGTCGTTTTTTCTGTTTTTCGCGTTAAAACGCAGATTAAAGCTCAAAACGTGCTGTTTTGCTAAAATAATCATTTCAACATTTTAGATCGTTGAAAACGTTTCAAATAGACGCAATATAATAAAAACAATAATAAAAATTTCGTCGTTTTATGCTGTTTTCGCGTTAAAACGCAGATTAAAAGCTCAAAACGTGCTGTTTTGCTAAAATAACATTTTCAAGCATTTTTAAAACGTTGAAATCGTTCAAATAGAAGAATATTAATAAAAACGAATAATAAAAATTTCGTCGTTTTATTCTGTTTTTTCGCGTTAAAACGCAGATTAAAGCTCAAAACGTGCTGTTTTGCTAAAATAACATTTCAAGCATTTAGATCGTTGAAACGTTCAAATAGAGCAATATTAATAAAAACAATAATAAAAATTTCGTCGTTTTTTTGCGGGTTTTACGCGTTAAAACGCAGATTAAAGCTCAAAACGTGCTGTTTTGCTAAAATAACATTTTCAAGCATTTTTGATCGTTGAAATCGTTCAATAGACGCAATATTAATAAAAAAAAAATAATAAAAAATTTTCTCGTTTTTATGCTGTTTTTACGCGTTAAAACGCAGATTAAAGCTCAAAACGTGCTGTTTTGCTAAAATAACATTTTCAAGCATTTTAGATCGTTGAAATCGTTCAAATAAGCGCAATTTAAAAAAAACGAATAATAAAAATTTCGTCGTTTTATGCGGGTTTTGCGTTAAAACCCAGATTAAGCTCAAAACGTGCTGTTTTGCTAAAATAAGCATTTTCAAGCATTTTAGATCGTTGAAATGTTCAAATAGAGCAATATTAATAAAAACGAATAATAAAATTTTTTCGTTTTTATGCTGTTTACGCGTTAAAACGCAGATTAAAAACTCAAAACGTGCTGTTTTGCTAAAATAATCATTTTCAAGCATTTAGATCGTTGAAATCGTTCAAATAACGCAATATTAATAAAAACGAATAATAAAAAATTTTGTCGTTTTATGTGTTTTACGCGTTAAAACGCAGATTAAAACTCAAAACGTGCTGTTTTTGCCAAAAAAAAGCATTTTCAAGCATTTTTTGATGGTTGAAATCGTTCAAATAGAAGAATATTAATAAAAACGATAATAAAAAATTTTGTCGTTTTATGCTGTTTTTCGCGTTAAAACGCAGATTAAAGCTCAAAACGTGCTGTTTTGCTAAAATAATCATTTCAAGCACTTTAGATCGTTGAATCGTTCAAAAAGACGCAATATTAATAAAAACGAATAATAAAAATTTCGTCGTTTTTTTGCTGTTTTACGCGTTAAACGCAGATTAAAGCTCAAAACGTGCTGTTTTGCTAAAATAAGCATTTTCAAGCATTTTAGATCGTTGAAATCGTTCAAATAGAAGCAATATTAATAAAAACGAATAATAAAAATTCGTCGTTTTTATGCTGTTTACGCGTTAAAACGCAGATTAAGCTCAAAACGTGCTGTTTTGCTAAAATAATCATTTTCAAGCATTTTAGATCGTTGAAATCGTTCAAATAGACGCATATTAATAAAAACGAATATAAAATTTCGTCGTTTTTATGCTGTTTTACGCGTTAAAACGCAGATTAAAGCTCAAAACGTGCTGTTTTTGCAAAATAATCATTTTCAAGCATTTTAATCGTTGAAATCGTTCAAATAGACGCAATATTAATAAAAACGAATAATAAAATTTCGTCGTTTTTAAACGCATGTTTACGCGTTAAAACGCAGATTAAAGAAATCAAATCGTGCTGTTTTGCTAAATAAGCATTTTCAAGCATTTTAGATCGTTGAAATCGTTCAAATAGAAGAAATATTAATAAAACGAATAATAAAAATTCGTCGTTTTTATGCTGTTTTACGCGTTAAAACGCAGATTAAACTCAAAACGTGCTGTTTTGCAAAATAATCATATTCAAGCATTTAGATCGTTGAAATCGTTCAAATAGACGCAATATTAATAAAACGAATAATAAAATTTCGTCGTTTTTATGCTGTTTTACGCGTTAAAAGCAGATTAAACTCAAAACGTGCTGTTTTGCTAAAATAATCATTTCAAGCACTTTAGATCTTGAAATCGTTCAAATAGACAATATTAAAAACGAATAATAAAAATTTCGTCGTTTTATGCTGTTTTACGCGTTAAACGCAATTAAACTCAAAACTTTTTTGCTAAAATAGCATTTACAAGCATTTTAGATCGTTGAAATCGTTCAAATAGAAGCAATATTAATAAAAACGAATAATAAAAATTCGTCGTTTTTATGCTGTTTTACGCGTTAAAACGCAGATTAAAGCTCAAAACGTGCTGTTTTGCTAAAATAATCATTTCAAGCATTTTTAGATCGTTGAAATCGTTCAAATAGACGCAATATTAATAAAAACGAATAATAAAATTTCGTCGTTTTTATGCTGTTTTACGCGTTAAAACGCAGATTAAAGCTCAAAACGTGCTGTTTTGCTAAAATAATCATTTTCAAGCACTTTAGATCGTTGAAATCGTTCAAATAGACGCAATATTAATAAAAACGAATAATAAAATTCGTCGTTTTATGCTGTTTTACGCGTTAAAACGCAGATTAAAGCTCAAAACGTGCTGTTTTTGCTAAAAATAGCATTTACAAGCATTTTAGATCGTTGAAATCGTTCAAATAGAAGCAATATTAATAAAACGAATAATAAAATTTCGTCGTTTATATGCTATTTTACGCGTTAAAACGCAGATTAAACTCAAAACGTGCTGTTTTGCTAAAATAAGCATTTTCAAGCATTTAGATCGTTAAATCGTTCAAATTGAAGAATATTAATAAAACGAATAATTAAAATTCGTCGTTTTTATGCTGTTTTACGCGTTAAAACGCAGATTAAAGCTCAAAAAAGTCTGTTTTGCTAAAATAATCATTTTCAAGCATTTTAGATCGTTGAAATCGTTTTAAATAGACGCAATATTAATAAAAACGAATAATAAAAAATTTCGTCGTTTTTATGCTGTTTTACGCGTTAAAACGCAGATTCAAGCCCAAAACGTGCTGTTTTGCTAAAATAAGCATTTTCAAGCATTTAGATCGTTGAAATCGTTCAAATAGAAGCAATATTAATAAAAAAAGAATAATAAAAAAATTTGTCGTTTTATGCTGTTTTACGCGTTAAAACGCAGATTAAAACTCAAAACGTGCTGTTTTGCTAAAATAATCATTTTCAAGCATTTTTGATCGTTGAAATCGTTCAAATAGACGCAATATTAATAAAAAACGAATTAAAAAAATTTTGTCGTTTTTTTGCTGTTTTACGCGTTAAAACGCAGATTAAAGCTCAAAACGTGCTGTTTTGCTAAAATAAGCATTTTCAAGCATTTTAGATCGTTGAAATCGTTCAAATAGACGCAATATTAATAAAAACAAATAATAAAAAATTTTGTCGTTTTTATGCTGTTTTTACGCGTTAAAACGCAGATTAAACCCAAAACGTGCTGTTTTTGGGTAAAATAAGCATTTTCAATCATTTTAGATCGTCGAAATCGTTCAAATAGAAGCAATATTAATAAAAACGAAAAATAAAAATTTCGTCGTTTTTATAAAGTTGCGTTTACGCGCTGCAAAACGCAGATTAAAAGCTCAAAACGTGCTGTTTTGCTAAAATAAGCATTTTCGCCATTTTAGATCGTTGAAATCGTTCAAATAGACGCAATATTAATAAAAACGAATAATAAATATTTCGTCGTTTTTATGCTGCTCAGCGTTAAACGCAGACAAAGCCTCAAACGCGCTGTTTTGCTAAAATAAGCACGCCATTTTAGATCGTTGAAATCGTTCAAATAGAAGCAATATTAATAAAACCAATAATAAAAAATTCGTTGTCGTTTTATGTTGCTTTACGCGTTAAAACGCAGATTAAAAGCTCAAAACGCGCTGTTTTGCTAAAATAATCATTTTCAAGCATTTTAGATCGTTGAAATCGTTCAAGTAGACGCAATATTAATAAAAAAACGAATAATAAAAAAATTCTCGTCGTTTCTTTTATGCCGTTTTACGCGTTAAAACGCAGATTAAAAGCTCAAACGTGCTGTTTTGCTAAAATAAAGCATTTTCAAGCATTTTAGATCGCTGAAAATCGTTCAAAATAGACGCAATATTAATAAAAACGAATAATAAAAATTTTGTCGTTTTATGCTGTTTTACGTTAAAAACGCAGATTAAAAAACCTCTCAAAACGTGCTGTTTTGCTAAAAATAATCATTTTCAAGCACTTTAGATCGTTGAAATCGTTTAAATAGACGCAATATTAATAAAAACAAATAATAAAAAATTTCTTCGTTTTATGCTGTTTTACGCGTTAAAACGCAGATTAAAGCTCAAAATGTGCTGTTTTGCTGCTAAAATAAGCATTTGTAAGCATTTTAGATCGTTGAAATCGTTCAAATAGAAAACACATTAATAAAAAAGTCTAAATACGTACCCGTCGTTTTTGCGTTTATTTTACGCGTTGCGCAGATTAAAAGTCAAACGTGCTGTTTTGCTAAAATAATCATTTCAAGCATTTTAGACGTTGAAATCTTTCAAATAGACGTGCACACATTAATAAAAAAAAACGAATAATAAAAATTTCGTCGTTTTATGACGTTTTTTCGCGTTAAAACGCAGAATAAAGCTCAAAAACGTGCTGTTTTTTCTAAAATAAGCATTTCGCATTTTAGATCGTTGAAATCGTTCAAATAGACGCAATATTAATAAAAACGATAATAAAAAAATTTTTCGTTTTTTTGCTGTTTTACGCGTTAAACGCAGATTAAAGCTCAAAACGTGCTGTTTTGTTAAAATAATCATTTTCAAGCATTTTAAATCGTTGAAATCGTGCAAATAGACGCAATATTAATAAAAACGAATAATAAAA
Source organism: Dalotia coriaria (assembly GCF_025399875.1). Lineage (NCBI taxonomy): Eukaryota > Metazoa > Arthropoda > Insecta > Coleoptera > Staphylinidae > Dalotia > Dalotia coriaria. The sequence continues at coordinate 5,249 of NW_027048814.1, forward strand.
ATTTCCGTCGTTTTATGCCGTTTTACCGTTAAAACGCAGATTAAAGCTCAAAACGTGCTGTTTTGCTAAAATAAGCATTTTCAAGCATTTTAGATCGTTGAAATCGTTCAAATAAGAAATATTAATAAAAACGAATAATAAAAAATTCGTCGTTTTATGCTGTTTTACGCGTTAAAACGCAGATTAAAAACTCAAAACGTGCTGTTTTGCTAAAATAATCATTTTCAAGCACTTTAGATCGTTGAAATCGTTCAAATAGAAAGCAATATTAATAAAAACGAATAATAAAAAATTTTTGTTTTTTATGCTGTTTTTCGCGTTAAAACGCAGATTAAACTCAAAACGTGCTGTTTTTGCTAAAATAAGCATTTTCAAGCATTTTAGATCGTTGAAATCGTTCAAATAGACGCAATATTAATAAAACGAATAATAAAAATTTGTCGTTTTATGCTGTTTTACGCGTTAAAACGCAGATTAAAGCTCAAAACGTGCTGTTTTGCTAAAATAACTTTTCAAGCATTTTAGATCGTTGAAATCGTTCGTAGACGCAATATTAATAAAACGAATAATAAAAATTTCGTCGTTTTTATGCTGTTTTACGCGTTAAAAACCCGATTAAAGCTCAAAACGTGCTGTTTTGCTAAAATAAGCATTTTCAAGCATTTTAGATCGTTGAAATCGTTCAAATAGACGAATATTAATAAAAAAGAATAATAAAAATTTGTCGTTTTATGCTGTTTACGCGTTAAAACGCGATTAAAACTCAAAACGTTTCTGTTTTTTCTAAAATAATCATTTTCAAGCATTTTAGATCGTTGAAATCGTTAAATAGACGCAATATTAATAAAAACAAAATAATAAAATTTCTTTGTTTTTATGTGTTTTACGCGTTAAAACGCAGATTAAAGCTCAAAACGTGCTGTTTTGCTAAAATAAGCATTTTAAGCATTTTAGATCGTTGAAATCGTTCAATAGAACAATATTAATAAAAACGAATAATAAAAATTCGTCGTTTTTAGCTGTTTTAGCGTTAAAACGCAGATTAAAAGCTCAAAACGTGCTGTTTTGCTAAAAAATACATTTTCAAGCATTTTTTGATCGTTGAAATCGTTCAATAGACGCAATATTAATAAAAACGAATAATAAAAATTTCGTCGTTTTTATGCTGTTTTACGCGTTAAAACCAGATTAAAGCTTTAAAACGTGCTGTTTTGCTAAAATAAGCATTTTTTAAGCATTTTAGATCGTTTAAATCGTTCAAATAGAAGCAATATTAATAAAAACGAATAATAAAAAATTCGTCGTTTTTATGCGTTTTACGCGTTAAAACGCAGATTAAAGCTCAAAACATGCTGTTTTGCTAAAATAACATTTTCAAGCATTTTAGATCGTTGAAATCGTTCAAATTGAGCAATATTAATAAAAACGAATAATAAAAATTTGTCGTTTTATGCTGTTTTACGCGTTAAAACGCAGATTAAAGCTCAAAACGTCTGTTTTGCTAAAATAACATTTTCAAGCAATTTAGATCGTTGAAATCGTTCAAATGAAGCAAATAATAAAAACGAATAATAAAACGTCGTTTTATGCAGTTTTACGCGTTAAAACCGTGCAAAACGTGCTGTTTTGCAAATAACATTTTCAAGATTTTGATCGTTGAAATCGTTCAAACTAGACCCAAAATTATAAAACGAATATAAAATTTCGTTTTATGTGTTTTGCAAAACGCAGATTAAACTCAAAACTGCTGTTTTGCTTAACATTTTCAAGCATTTTAGATCGTTGAAATCGTTCAAATAGAAAATATTAATAAAAACGAATAATTCCCTCGTTTTATGTGTTTTGTTAAAACGAGATTAAGCTAAAACGTGCTGTTTTGCTTAACTTTTGCATTTGATCGTTGAAATCGTTCAAAGAGCAATATTAATAAAACGAATATAAATTCGTCGTTTTATGCGTTTACGTTAAACGCAGAAAAGCTCAAAACGTGCTGTTTGCTAAATAACATTTTCAAGCATTTGACGTTGAAATCGTTCAATAGACCAATAATAAAAGAATAATAAAATTGTCGTTTTATGTGTTTACCGTTAAAACGCAGATTAAAGCTCAAACGTGTGTTTTGTAAAATAACATTTTCAGCATTTTAATCGTTGAAATCGTCAAATGCGCAATATTAATAAAAGATAATAATTTCGTCGTTTTATGCGTTTTACCCTTAAAACGCGAAAAGCTCAAAACGTGCTGTTTTGCTAAATAAGCATTTTCAAGGGATTTTAGATCGTTGAAAACGTTCAAATAGAGAAATTAATAAAACGAATAAAAAATTGTCGTTTTATGTGTTTACGCGTAAAACGCCAAAGGGAAAAATTAAAGCACAAAAGTTAACTGGGAACGAAAAAAAAAGGGTATGGCAAAAACCCAA
>NW_027048815.1:0-7668 GCF_025399875.1 Dalotia coriaria
TTGCGTCTTTGAACGATTTCAACGATCTAAAATGCTTGAAAATCTTATTTTTGCAAAACAGCACGTTTTGAGCTTTAATCTGCGTTTTAACGCGTAAAAACACATAAAACGACGAATTTTTTATTATTCGTTTTATTAATATTGCTTCTATTTGAACGATTTCAACGATCTAAAAAAGCTTGAAAATGCTTATTTTAGCAAAACAGCACGGTTTGAGGGTTTATTCTGCGTTTAACGCGTAAAACAGCATAAAACGGCGAAATTTTTTTTTATTCGTTTTTATTAATATTGCGTCTATTTGACGATTTCAACGATCTAAAATGCTTGAAATGCTTATTTTAGCAAAACAGCACGTTTTTAGCTTTAATCTGCGTTTTAACGCGTAAAACAACTAAAAAAGACGAATTTTTTTTATTCGTTTTTATTAATATTGCTTCTATTTAAACGGTTTCAACGATCTAAAATGCTTGAAAATGCTTATTTTAGCGAAAACAGCACGTTTTGAGGCTTTAATCTGCGTTTTAACGTAAAACAACATAAAACGACGAATTTTTATTATTCGTTTTTATTAATATTGCGTCTATTTGAACGATTTCCAACGATCGTCTTGAAAATGCTTATTTTAGCAAAACAGCACGTTTTGAGAGCTTTTATTCTGCGTTTTAACGCGTAAAACAGCTTATAAAACGACGAAATTTTTATTATTCGTTTTTTATTAATATTGCGTCTATTTGAACGGTTCAACGATCACAAAATGCTTGAAAATGCTTATTTTAGCAAAACAGCACGTTTGAGCTTTATTCTGCGTTTTAACTCGTAAAACAGCATAAAAACGACGAAATTTTTATTATTCGTTTTTTATTTTTATTTGCACGTCTGTTGAACGATTTTCAACGATCTAAAATGCTTGAAAATGCTTATTTTTAGCAAAACACCACGTTTTGAGCTTTAATCTGCGTTTTAACGCGTAAAACAGCATAAAAACGACGAATTTTTATTATTCGTTTTTATTAATATTGCTTCTATTTGAACAGTTTCAACGATCCGTACTTGAAAATGCTTATTTGGCAAGAACAGCACGTTTTGAGCTTTTAATCTGCACGTTTTAACGCGTAAAACAACATAAAACGGCGAATTTTTTATTATTCGTTTTATTAATATTGCTTCTATTTGAACGATTTCAACGATCTAAAATGTTTGAAAATGCTTATTTTAACAAAACAGCACGTTTTTGAGCTTTAATCTGCGTTTTAACTCGTAAAACAGCATAAAACGACGAATTTTTTATTATTCGTTTTTATTAATATTGATTCTATTTGAACGATTTCAACGATCTAAAATCTTGAAAATGCTTATTTTAGCAAAACAGCACGTTTGAGCTTTAATCTGCGTTTTAACGCGTAAAACATAAAAACGACGGAATTTTATTGTCGTTTTTATTAATATTGCGTCTATTTGAACAGTTTTCAACGATCCTGCGTCGCGAAAATGCTTTATTTTCGCAAAACAGCACGTTTTGAGCACTGAAATCAGCGTTTAACGCGTAAAACAACTTATAAAACGACGAAATTTTATTATTTGTTTTATTAATATTGCGTCTGTTGAACGATTTCAACGATCTAAAAAATGCTTGAAAATGCTTATTTTAGCAAACAAGTACGTTTGAGCTTTAATCTGCGTTTTAACGCGTAAAACAGCATAAAAACGACAGATTTTTTATTATTCGTTTTTATTAATATTGCTATTTGAACGATTTCAACGATCTAAAGTAGCGAAATGCTTATTTTAGCAAAACAGCACGATTTGAGCTTTTAATCTGCGTTTTAGCGCGTAAAACATTTATAAAAACGACAGAATTTTTGTATTCGTTTTTATTATGTGCGTCTATTTGAACGATTTCGAAAGCGATCTAAAATGCTTGAAAATGCTTATTTTAGCAAAACAGCGCGTTTGAGCTTTTATTCTGCGTTTAACGCGTAAAACAGCATAAAACGACGAAATTTTTATTATTCGTTTTTTTTATTTTTATTTTGCGTCTATTTGGGCGATTTCGACGATCTAAAGGCTTGAAAATGCTTATTTAGCAAAACAGCACGTTTTGAACTTTAATCTGCGTTTTAACGCGTAAAACAGCATAAAACGACGAATTTTTATTATTCGTTTTTTTAATAATGCCTATTTGAACGATTTCAACGATCTAAAATGCTGAAAATGCTTATTTTAGCAAAACAGCACGTTTTGAGCTTTAAAATTTCGTTTTAACGGTAAAACAACATAAAACGCGAAATTTTTTTTATTCGTTTTTATTAAATTTCGTCTATTTGAACGTTCAACGATCTAAAATGCGAAAAATTCTTATTTTAGCAAAACAGCACGTTTTATTTCTGCGTTTTAACGCGTAAAACATAAAACGGCAAATTTTTTATTATTCCCTTTTTTTATATTGCTTCTATTTGAACGATTTCAGCGATCAAAATGCTTTTAAATCTTATTTTAGCAAACAGCACGTTTTTAGCTTTAATCTGCGTTTAACGCGTAAAACATAAAAAAGACGAATTTTTTTATTCGTTTTTATTAATATTGCGTCTATTTGAACGATTTCAACGATCTAAATCTTGAAAATGCTTATTTTAGCAAAACAGCACGTTTGAGCTTTTTTTCTGCGTTTTAAGCGTAAAACAGCATAAAACGACGAAATTTATTATTCGTTTTTTTTTTTATTGCGTCTATTTAACGATTTCAACGATCTAAAAGCGAAAATGCTTATTTTAGCAATACAGCACGTTTGGCTTTAATCTGCGTTTTAACGCGTAAAACGCATAAAAACGACGAATTTTTTTTTATTCGTTTTTTATTAATATTGCTTCTATTTGAACGATTTCAACGATTTAAAATGCTTGAAAATGCTTATTTTAGCAAAACAGCACGATTTGAGCGCAATCCTGCGTTTTAACGCGTAAAACATATAAAACGACAGAATTTTATTATTCGTTTTTTATTAATATTGCGTCGTCTATTTGAACGAAATTTCAACGATCTAAAATGCTTGAAAATTCTTGTTTAGCAAAACAGCACGTTTTAAAGCTTTTAATCTGCGTTTTAACGCGTAAAACAGCATAAAACGGCGAATTTTTATTATTCGTTTTTATTATGTGCTTCTATTTGAACGATTTCCGACGATCCTAAAATGTTTGAAAATGCTTATTTTAACAAAACAGCACGTTTTGAGCTTTTAATCTGCGTTTTAGCTCGTAAAACAGCATAAAACGACGGAAATTTTTTATTATTCGTTTTTTATTAATATTGATTCTATTTGAACGATTTCAGCGATCTAAAAATGCTTTAAGAAAATGCTTATTTTAGCAAAACAGCACGTTTGAGCTTTTAATCTGCGTTTTAACGCGTAAAACAGCATAAAAACGACGAATTTTTATTATTCGTTTTTATTAATGTGCGTATTTGAACGTTCAACGATCACAAAATGCTTGAAAAGTAAGCGGTACAGCAAAACAGCACGTTTTTTGAGCTTTGTTCACGCGTTTTAACGCGTAAAACAGCATAAAACGACGGAATTTTTTATTATTCGTTTTTTTATTTTTATTTGCGTCTATTTGAAACGTTTCAACGATCTAAAATGCTTGAAAATGCTTATTTTAGCAGCAAAACCAGCGTTTTGAGCTTTAATCCTGCGTTTTAACGCGTAAAACAACATAAAAACGACAGATTTTTATTATTCGTTTTTTTTATTAATATTGCTTTTATTTGAACGATTTCAACGATTTAAAATGCTTGAAAATGCTTATTTTAGCAGCAAAACAGCGCTGATTTGAGCTTTAATCTGCGTTTTAACGCGTAAAACAGCATAAAAACGACCAAGAAATTTTATTATTCGTTTTTATTAATATTGCGTCTATTTGAACAATTTCAACGATCTAAAATGCTTGAAAATGCTTATTTTAGCAAAACAGCACGTTTTGAGCTTTATTCTGCGTTTTTAACGCGTAAAACAACAAAAAACGACAGAAATTTTTATTATTCGTTTTTTATTTTTATTGCGTCTAATTGAACGATTTCAACTTGATCTAAAATGCTTGAAAATGCTTATTTTAGCAAAACAGCACGTTTTGAGCTTGCTGCGTTTTAACGCGTAATGCAACATAAAACGACGAATTTTTATTATTCGTTTTTTATTAATATTGCTTCTATTTGAACGATTTCAACGATCTAAAATGCTTGAAAATACTTATTTTAGCAAAACAGCACGTTTTGAGCTTTAATCTGCGTTTTAACGCGTAAAACAGCTTATAAAAACGACGGGTACATTATTCGTTTTTATTAGCTGTGATTCTATTTGAACGATTTCAACGATCTAAAATGCTTGAAAATGCTTATTTTAGCAAAACAGCACGTTTTGAGCTTTTAATCTGCGTTTTAACGCGTAAAACAGCATAAAACGACGAATTTTATTATTCGTTTTTTTTTTATTAATATTGCGTCTATTTGAACGATTTCAACGATCTAAAATGCTTACGAAAATGCTTATTTTTAGCAAAACAGCACGTTTTGAAGGCACATTTGCGTTTAACGCGTAAAACAACATAAAACGGCAAGGGAGTACATTATTCGTTTTTTATTTTTTATTGCGTCTATTTGAACGATTTCAACGATCTAAAATGCTTGAAAATGCTGATACAGCAGCAAAACAGCGTTACGTTTGAGCTTTAATCTGCGTTTTAACGCGTAAAACGCTTTTATTAATATTGCTTTTATTTGAACGGTTCAACGATTTAAAATGCTTGAAAATGCTTATTTTGGCAAAACAGCACGATTTGAGCTTTAGTCTGCGTTTAACGCGTAAACAGCATAAAAACGACCAAATTTTATTATTCGTTTTTTATTAATATTGCGTCTATTTGAACGATTTCAACGATCTAAATGCTTGAAAATGCTTATTTTAGCAGCAAAACAGCACGTTTTGAGCTTTATTCTGCGTTTAACGCGTAAAACAGCATAAAACGACGAAATTTTTATTATTCGTTTTTTTATTTTTTGTGCGTCCCTAATTGAACGATTTCAACGATCTAAAATGCTTGAAAATGCTTATTTTAGCAAAACAGCACGTTTTGAGCTTTAATCTGCGTTTTAACGCGTAAAACAACATAAAACGACGAAATTTTTATTATTCGTTTTTATTAATGTGCGTCTATTTGAACGATTTCAAGCGATCTAAAATGCTTAAAAATGCTTATTTTAGCAAAACAGCCGTTTTGAGCTTTAATCTGCGTTTTAAGCGCGTAAAACAGCATAAAACGACGGAATTTTTATTATTCGTTTTTATTAATATTGCGTCTGTTGAACGATTTCACGATCTAAAATGCTTGAAAATCTTATTTTAGCAAAACAGCACGTTTTGAGCTTTAATCTGCGTTTTAACGCGTAAAACAGCATAAAACGGCGAATTTTTATTATTCGTTTTTTATTAATATTGCTCTATTTGAACGATTTCAACGATCTAAAATGCTTGAAAGATGCTTATTTTAGCAAAACAGCACGTTTTGAGCTTTAATCTGCGTTTTAACGCGTAAAACAGCATAAAAACGACGAATTTTTATTATTCGTTTTTATTAATATTGTTCTATTTGAACGATTTCAACGATCTAAAATGCTTGAAAATGCTTATTTTAGCAAAACAGCACGTTTTGAGCTTTAATCTGCGTTTTAACCGTAAAACAGCATAAAACGACGAAATTTTTATTATTTTTTATTATATTGCTCTATTTGAACGATTTCAACGATCTAAAATGCTTGAAAATGTTATTTTAGCAAAACAGCACTTTTGAGCTTTAATCGCGTTTAACGTAAAACAGCATAAAACGCGAAATTTTTATTTTTTTATTAATTTTTGCGTTATTTGAACGATTTCAACGATCTAAAATCATTGAAAATGCTTATTTTAGCAAAACAGCATTTTGAGCTTTAATCTGCGTTTAACGCGTAAAACAGCATAAAACACAGAGAATTTTTTTATTTTTTTTTATTTGCGTCTATTTGAACGATTTCAGCGATCTAAAAGTTGAAAATGCTTATTTTAGCAAAACAGCACGTTTGAGCTTTATCTGCGTTTTAACGCGTAAAACAGCATAAAAACGCGATTTTTTTATGTTTTTATTATATTCTTTATTTAATTAATAAAATTTAAAATCTTATTTAAAAAGCATTTTGAGCTTTAACGCGTTTTGGTAAACAGCGTTAAACGCGTAATTATGTTTTAAATAGAATTTTCTATTCGACTTTCAACGATCAATGCTTAAATCTTATTTACAACAACGTTTGATTTAATTCTTTTAACAAAACATATAAACGAATTTTTATTATTCGTTTTTATTAAAATTGCGCGTCTGTTGAACGATTTCAACGATCTAAAATGCTTGAAAATGCTTATTTTAGCAAACAGCACGTTTGAGCTTTAATCGCGTTTTCGCGTAAAACAGCAGCATAAAACGACGAAATTTTATTATTCGTTTTTATTAATATTGCGTCTATTTGAACGATTTCAACGATCTAAAATGCTTGAAAATTCTTATTTTAGCAAAACAGCACGTTTTGAGCTTAATCTGCGTTTAACGTAAAACAGCATAAAACGGCGAATTTTTATTATTCGTTTTTATTAATATTGCTTCTATTTGAACATTTCCCAACGATCTAAAATGTTTGAAAATGCTTATTTTAACAAAACAGCGTTTTGAGCTTTAATCTGCGTTTAACTCGTAAAAACAGCATAAAACGACGAATTTTTATTATTCGTTTCTTATTAATATTGATTCTATTTGAACGATTTAACGATCTAAAATGCTTGAAAATGCTTATTTTAGCAAACAGCACGTTTTGAGCTTTAATCTTCGTTTAACGCGTAAAACAGCATAAAACGACGAATTTTTATTATTCGTTTTATTAATATTGCGTCTATTTGAACGATTTCAACGATCTAAAATGCTTGAAAATGCTTATTTTCATAAGCAGCACGTTTTTGAGCTTTAATCAGCGTTTTAACGCGTAAAACAGCATAAAACGACGAAATTTTTGATATTTGATTTTTATTAATATTGCGTCTATTTGAACGATTTAACGATCTAAAATGCTTGAAAATGCTTATTTTAGCAAAACAGCGCGTTTGAGCTTTAATCTGCGTTTTAACGTAAACAGCATAAAACGACGAATTTTTATTATTCGTTTTTATTAATATTGCTTCTATTTGAACGATTTCAGCGATCTAAAATGTGAAAATGCTTGATACGCAGCAAAACAGCACGATTTGAGCTTTAATCTGCGTTTTTAACGCGTAAAACAGCATAAAAACGACGAAATTTTTATTATTCGTTTTTTTAATTAATATTGCGCATCTGTTGAACGATTTCAGCGATCTAAAATGCTTGAAAATGCTTATTTTAGCAAAACAGCACGTTTGAGCTTTATTCTGCGTTTTAACGCGTAAACAGCATAAAACGACGAAATTTTATTATTTGTTTTTATTAATATTGCGTCCTGTTTGAACGATTTCAACGTCCTAAAATGCTTGAAAATGCTTATTTTAGCGTAAAACAGCACGTTTTGAGCTTTAATCTGCGTTTTAACGCGTAAAACAACTATAAAACGACGAATTTTTTATTA
>NW_027048816.1:0-7668 GCF_025399875.1 Dalotia coriaria
TTTGAGCTTTATTGAGTTTTAACGTAAAACAGCATAAAACGACGAAATTTTATTATTCGTTTTTATTAATATTGCTTCTATTTGAACGATTTCAACAATCTAAAATGCTTGAAAATGCTTATTTTAGCAAAACAGCACGTTTTGAGCTTTAATCTGCGTTTTAATGCGTAAACAGCAAAAAAAACGACGAAATTTTTATTATTCGTTTTTATTAATATTGCGTCTATTTGAACGATTTCAACGATCTAAAATGCTTGAAAATGTTTATTTTGCAAAACAGCACGTTTTGAGCTTTAATCTGCGTTTTAACGCGTAAACAGCATAAAAACGACGAATTTTTATTATTCGTTTTTATTAATATTGCTTTATTTGAACGATTTCAACGATCTAAAATGCTTGAAAATGCTTATTTTAGCAAAACAGCACGTTTTGAGCTTTAATCTGCGTTTTAACGCGTAAAACAGCATAAAACGACGAATTTTTTATTATTCGTTTTATTATTATTGCTTCTATTTGAACGATTTCAACGATCTAAAATGCTTGAAAATGATTATTTTAGCAAAACAGCACGTTTTGAGCTTTAATCTGCGTTTTAACGAGTAAAACAGCATAAAAACGACGAAGTTTTATTATTAGTTTTTATTAATATTGCGTCTATTTGAACGATTTCAACGATCTAAAATGCTTGAAAATGCTAATTTTAGCAAAACAGCACGTTTTGAGCTTTAATCGGCGTTTTAACGCGTAAAACAGCATAAAACGACGAATTTTTTATTATTCGTTTTTATTAATATTGCTTCTATTTGAACGATTTCAATGATCTAAAAAAGCATGAAAAGGCATATTTTAGCAAAACAGCACGTTTGAGTTTTATTCTGCGTTTTAACGCGTAAAACAGCATAAAAACGACGAAATTTTTATTATTCGTTTTTATTAATATTGCGTCTATTTGAACGATTTCAACGATCTAAAATGCTTGAAAATGCTTATTTTAGCAAAACAGCACGTTTTGAGCTTTAATCTGCGTTTTAACGCGTAAAACAGCATAAAATGACGAATTTTTATTATTGGTTTTATTAATATTGCTTCTATTTAAACGATTTCAACGATCAAAATGCTTGAAAATGCTTATTTTAGCAAAACAGCACGTTTTGAGTTTTTAAACTGCGTTTTAACGCGTAAAACAGCATAAAAACGACGAAATTTTTATTATTCGTTTTATTAATATTGCTTCTATTTGAACGATTTCAACGATCTAAAATGCTTGAAAATGCTTATTTAGCAAAACAGCACGTTTTGAGCTGTAATCTGCGTTTTAACGCGTAAAACAGCATAAAAACGACGAATTTTTATTATTCGTTTTTATTAATATTGCGTCTATTTGAACGATTTCAACGATCTAGAATGCTTGAAAATGCTTATTTTAGCAAAACAGCACGTTTTGAGCTTTAATCTGCGTTTTAACGCGTAAAACAGCATAAAACGACGAATTTTATTATTCCTTTTTTATTAATATTGCGTCTATTTGAACGATTTCAACGATCTAAATGGCAGAAAATGATTATTTTAGCAAAACAGCAGGTTTTGAGCTTTAATCTGCGTTTTAACGCGTAAAACTTGTATAAAACGACGAAATTTTATTATTCGTTTTTCATTAATATTGTGTCTATTTGAATGATTTCAACGATCTAGTCTTGAAAATGTTTATTTAGCAAAACAGCACGTTTTGAGCTTTAATCTGCGTTTAACGCGTAAAACAGCAAAAAACGGCAAATTTTTTATTATTCGTTTTATTAATATTGGATATTTGAACGATTTCAGCGATCTAAAATGCTTGAAAATGTTTTTAGCAAACAGCACGTTTTGAGCTTTAATCTGCGTTTTTAACGCGTAAAACAACATAAAACGACGAATTTTTATTATTCGTTTTTATTAATATTGCTTCTATTTGAACGATTTCCAGCGATCTAAAATGCTTGAAAATGCTTATTTTAGCAAAGCAGCACGTTTTGAGCTTTAATCTGCGTTTTAACGCGTAAAACAGCATAAAAACGACGAGATTTTTATTATTCGTTTTTTATTAATATTGCTTCTGTTGAACGATTTCAACGATCTAAAATGCTTGAAAATGATTATTTTAGCAAAACAGCACGTTTTGAGCTTTTAATCTGCGTTTTAACGCGTAAACAGCATAAAACGACGAAGTTTTTATTATTCGTTTTTATTAATATTGCGTCTGTTGAACGATTTCAACGATCTAAGTAGCGAAAATGCTTATTTTAGCAAAACAGCACGTTTTGAGCTTTAATCGGCGTTTTAACGCGTAAACAACATAAAAACGACGAATTTTTATTATTCGTTTTTTATTAATGTTGCTTCTGTTGAACGATTTCAGCGATCTAAAATGCTTGAAAAGGCATATTTTAGCAAAACAGCACGTTTTTGAGCTTTATTCTGCGTTTTTAACGCGTAAAAACAACATAAAAACGACGAAATTTTATTATTCGTTTTTTATTAATATTGCGTCTATTTGAACGATTTCAGCGATCTAAAATGCTTGAAAATGCTTGATACAGCAAACAGCACGTTTTGAGCTTTATTCTGCGTTTTAACGCGTAAAACAGCATAAAAACGACAAAAATTTTTATTGTTGTTTTATTTTTATTGCGTCTGTTGAACAATTTCTAACGTCTAAAATGCTTGAAAATGCTTATTTTAGCAAAACAGCACGTTTTGAGCTTTAATCTGCGTTTAACTTGCGTAAAACAGCATAAAACGACGAATTTTTTTATTATTCCTTTTTATTAATATTGCGTCTATTTGAACGATTTCAACGATAAAATGCTTGAAAATGATTATTTAGCAGCAAAACAGCACGTTTGAGCTTTTAATCTGCGTTTTAACGCGTAAAACAGCATAAAACGACGAAATTTTTATTATTCGTTTTTCATTAATATTGTGTCTATTTGAATGATTTCCAACGTCTAAAATGCTTGAAAATGCTTATTTTAGCCACGAAACAGCGCGTTTGAGAGCTTTAATCTGCGTTTAACGTAAAACAGCATAAAACGACGGGTACATTATTCGTTTTTATTAATATTGGTTCTATTTGAACGATTTCAACGATCACAAAATGCTTGAATATGCTTATTTTAGCAAAACAGCACGTTTTGAGCTTTAATGCGTTTAGCGCGTAAAACAGCATAAAAACGACGAATTTTTATTATTCGTTTTATTAATGTAGCTTCTATTTGAACGATTTCAACGATCTAAAATGTAGAAAATGCTTAATTTTGTAAAACAGCGCGTTTGGGCTTTTAATCTGCGTTTTAACGCGTAAACGCTTTATAAAAACGACGAATTTTTTATTATTCGTTTTTATTAATATTGCGCGTCTGTTGAACGATTTCAGCGATCTAAAATGCTTGAAAATGCTTGTACAGCAAAACAGCGCGTTTGAGCTTTAATCTGCGTTTTAACGCGTAGGCATATAAAACGACGAATTTTTTATTATTCGTTTTTCATTAATGTGTATTTGAATGATTTCCAACGATCTAGAGATGGCAGAAAATGTTTATTTTTGGCAAAACAGCACGTTTTGAGCTTTAATCTGGGTTTTAACGCGTAAAAGGCAGCAAAAAAACGACGAAATTTTTATTATTCGTTTTATTAATATTGCGTCTATTTGAACGATTTCAACGATCTAAAATGCTTGAAAATGTTTTTTTTTAGCAAAACGGCACGTTTTGAGCAATCTGCGTTTTAACGCGTAAAACCTTATAAAACGACGAATTTTTTATTATTCGTTTTTATTAATATTGCTTCTATTTGAACGGTTCAACGATCTAAAATGCTTGAAAAGTACTTATTTTAGCGAAACGGCGTTTGAGCTTTAATCTGCGTTTAACGGCAACATAAAAACGACGAATTTTTTATTATTCGTTTTTTTGGTAATATTCTTCTATTTGAACGGTGATTTCAACGATCTAAAATGCTTGAAAATGATTATTTTAGCAAAACGGCACGTTTTGAGCTTTAATCTGCGTTTTAACGCGTAAAACAACATAAAACGACGAAGTTTTTATTTATTCGTTTTATTAATATTGCGTATTTGAACATTTCAGCGATCTAAAATGCTTGAAAATGTATTTTAGCAAAACAGCACGTTTTGAGCTTTAATCGGCGTTTAACGCGTAAAACAGCTTATAAAACGACGAATTTTTTATTATTCGTTTTATTAATATTGCTTCTGTTGAACGGTAACGATCTAAAATGCTTGAAAAGGCATATTTTAGCAAAACAGCACGTTTGAGCTTTTATTCTGCGTTTTAACGCGTAAAACAACATAAAAGCGGCGGGTACATATTCGTTTTTTATTAATATTGCGTCTGTTGAACGGTTTAACGATCTAAAATGCTTGAAAATGCTTATTTTAGCAAAACAGCACGTTTTGAGCTTTATTCTGCGTTTTAACGCGTAAAACAGCATAAAACGACAAATTCTTATTATTCGTTTTTATTTTTTTATTGCGCGTCTATTTGAACGGTTTCGGCGATCTAAAATGCTTGAAAATTGCTTATTTTGGCAAAACAGCACGTTTTGAGCTTTAATCTGCGTTTTAACGCGTAAAACAGCATAAAACGACGAATTTTTTATTATTCCTTTTTTATTAATATTGCGTCTATTTGAACGGGCAACGATCTAAAATGCTTGAAAATGATTTTTGGGAAAACAGCACGTTTTGAGGGTTTTGCCCTTTTCGCGTAAAACAGCATAAAAAAGACGAAAATTTTTATTATTCGTTTTCATTAAAAATTTTTGTCTTTTTGAATGATTTCAACGATCAAAATGCTTGGAAAACTTTTTTTCCCAAAAAAGCACGTTTTGAGGGTTTAATCTGGGGTTTTAACCCCGTAAAACAACATAAAAAAGACGAATTTTTTTTTTTATTCGTTTTTTTTTAATATTGGTTCTATTTGAACGATTTCAACGATCAAATCTTGAATATGCTTATTTTAGCAAAACAGCCGTTTTTAGCTTTTTAAACTGCGTTTTTTAAAGCGTAAAACAGCATAAAAAAGACGAATTTTTTTTTATTCGTTTTTTTTTAATATTTTTATTTGAACGATTTCAACGATCTAAAATGCTTGAAAATGCTTATTTTAGAAAAAAGCACGTTTGGAAGGGTTTAATCTGCGTTTTAACGCGTAAAACAACATAAAAAAGGCAATTTTTATTATTCGTTTTTTTTTAATATTGCGTCTTTTGAACGATTTCAACGATCTAAAATGCTTGAAAATGCTTATTTTAGCAAAACAGCACGTTTTGAGCTTTAATCTGCGTTTTAACGCGTAGAACAGCATAAAACGACGAATTTTTTATTATTCGTTTTTATTAATATTGCTTCTATTTGAACGATTTCAACGTTAAAATGCGAAAATGCTTATTTTAGCAAAACAGCACGTTTGAGCTTTAATCTGTGTTTTAACGCGTAAAAAAGCATAAAACGACGAATTTTTATTATTCGTTTTATATTAATATTGCTTCTATTTGAACGATTTCAACGATCTAAAATGCTTGAAAATGATTATTTTAGCAAAACAGCGTTTTGAGCTAATCTGCGTTTTAACGCGTAAAACAGCATAAAACGACGAATTTTATTATTCGTTTTATTAATATTGCGTCTATTTGAACGATTTCAACGATCTAAAATGCTTGAAAATGCTTTTTTAGCAAAACAACACGTTTTGAGCTTTAATCTGCGTTTTAACGCGTAAAACAGCATAAAACGACGAGAATTATTATTCGTTTTTATTAATATTGCGTCTATTTGAACGATTTCAACGATCAAAATGCGAAAATGCTTATTTTAGCAAAACAGCACGTTTGAGCTTTAATCTGCGTTTTAACGCGTAAAACAGCATAAAAACGAAGAATTTTTATTATTCGTTTTTATTAATATTACTTCTATTTGAACGATTTCAACGATCTAAAATCTTGAAAATGCTTATTTTTAGCAAAACAGCACGTTTTGAGCTTTAATCTGCGTTTTAACGCGTAAAAGCATAAAACGACGAATTTTTTATTATTCGTTTTTATTAATATTGCTTCTATTTGAACGATTTCAACGATCTAAAATGCGAAAATGCTTTTTTTTAGCAAAACAGCACGTTTTGAGCTTTATCTGCGTTTTAACGCGTAAAACAGCATAAACAAACGACATTAGTTTATTTTCGTTTTATTTTATCGCTATTTGAACGGGTTTCACGATCTAAAATGTTAAAATGCTTATTTTAGCAAAACAGACGTTTGAGCTTTAATCTGCTTTTAACGCGTAAAACAGCATAAAACGACGAATTTTTATTATTCGTTTTATTAATATTGCTTCTATTTGAACGATTTCAACGATCTAAAATGCTTGAAAATGCTTATTTTAGCAAAACAGCACGTTTGAGCTTTAATCTGCGTTTTAACGCGTAAACAGCATAAAATGACGAATTTTTATTATTCGGTTTTATTAATATTGCTTCTATTTAAACGATTTCAACGATCTAAAATGCTTGAAAATGCTTATTTTAAAACAGCACGTTTTGAGCTTTAATCTGCGTTTTAACGCGTAAAACAGCATAAAACGACGAAATTTTTATTATTCGTTTTTATTAATATTGCTTCTATTTGAACGATTTCAACGATCTAAAATGCTTGAAAATGCTTATTTTAGCAAAACAGCACGTTTTGAGCTTTAATCTGCGTTTTAACGCGTAAAACAGCATAAAACGACGAAATTTTTATTATTCGTTTTTATTAATATTGCTTCTATTTGAACGATTTCAACGATCTAAAATGCTTGAAAAAGCTTATTTTAGCAAAACAGCACGTTTGAGCTTTAATCTGCGTTTTAACGCGTAAAACAGCATAAAACGACGGAATTTATATTATTCGTTTTTATTAAAAAATTGCTTCTATTTGAACGATTTCAACGATCTAAAATGCTTGAAAATGCTTATTTTAGCAAAACAGCACGTTTTGAGCTTTAATCTGCGTTTTAACGCGTAAAACAGCATAAAACGACGAAATTTTATTATTCGTTTTTTTTTAATATTGCGTCTATTTGAACGATTTCAACGATCTAAAATGCATGAAAATGCTTATTTTAGCAAAACAGCACGTTTTGAGCTTTAATCTGCGTTTTAACGCGTAAACAGCATAAAATGACGAAATTTTTATTATTCGTTTTTATTAATATTGCTTCTATTTAACGATTTCAACGATCTATAATGCTTGAAAATGCTTATTTTAGCAAAACAGCACGTTTTGAACTTTTAATCTGCGTTTTTTAAAGCGTAAAACAGCATAAAACGACGAATTTTTATTATTCGTTTTTTATTAATATGGCTTCTATTTGAACGATTTCAACGATCTAAAATGCTGAAAATGCTTATTTTAGCAAAACAGCACTTTTGAGCAATCTGTTTTACGTAACAGCATAAAACACGATTTTAATCGTTTTATTAATATGCGTTATTGAACATTTAACGTTAATGCTTGAAAATGCTTATTTTAGCAAAACGCACGTTTGATTATCTGCGTTTACGCGAAACAGCATAAAACGAGAATTTTATTATTCGTTTTTTATTAATATGCTCTATTTGAACGATTTCAACGATC
>NW_027048817.1:0-7657 GCF_025399875.1 Dalotia coriaria
GTTTAAAGGATTTTAAAATCTTTTTTAAAAATTTTTTCCAAAAAGACTTTAGCTTTAATTTCTTTTTTAAAAAACAAAAAAAAATTTTTTTTTCGTTTTTTTTAAAATTCCTATTTAAAATTTCCATCAAAATGGGGAAAATCTTTTTGCAAAAATTTTAGGGAACGCGTTTTAAGCTAAAAAAAAACTAAAAAAAAAAAAAAATTTTTTTTTTTTTTTATTTGCATTTAACATTAAAAATTTAAAATCTTTTTTAAAAGCCTTTTTTGCAAAAAGCGTTTTAACGCGTAAAAGCATAAAAAAACCCGAAATTTTATTATTCGTTTTTTTTAATATTGCCTTTTTAAGATTTCAACGATCTAAAATGCTTGAAAATTTTTAGCAAAAAAGCAAAAACTTTTTAACCCCTTTTCGGTAAAAAACAAAAAAGACGAAATTTTTTTTTTTTTTAAATTTCTTTTAAAAGATTTCAACGATCTAAAATGCTTGAAAATGCTTATTTTAGCAAAACAGCACGTTTGAGCTTTAATCTGCGTTTTAACGCGTAAAACAGCATAAAAACGACGAATTTTTATTATTCGTTTTTATTAATATTGCTCTATTTGAAACGATTTCAACGATTAAAATAGCGAAAAATTCTTATTTTAGCAAAACAGCACGTTTTGAGCTTTAATCGCGTTTTAACGCGTAAAACACCATAAAACGACGAATTTTTTATTATTCTTTTTTATTAATTTGTTCTATTTGAAGATTTTAAGCAATCCTAAAATGCTTGAAAATGCTTATTTTAGCAAAACAGCGCGTTTTAGCTTTAATTTTGCGTTTTAACGCGTAAAACAGCATAAAACGACGAATTTTTATTATTCGTTTTTATTTAATATTGCTCTATTTGAACAAATTCAAGTCTAAAATGCTTGAAATGCATTTTAAACAAAACAGCAGTTTTGAGCTTTTTTTTCTGCGTTTTTAATTGCGTAAAAAATAAAACGGCGAAATTTTATTATTCGTTTTTATTTTAAATTGCGTCTTTTGAACGGTTTCAACGATCTAAAATGCTTGAAAGCTTTTTTTAGCAAAACAGCCGTTTTGAGCTTTTAATCTCGTTTAACGCGAAACGCATAAAACGCAGAATTTTTATTATTCGTTTTTTTTAATTTGGCCCATTGGGGCGATTTTTAACGATCTAAAATGCTTGAAAATGCTTATTTTAGCAAAAGCCGTTTGAGCTTTAATCTGCGTTTTAACGCGTAAAACAGCATAAAAGACGAATTTTTTATTATTCGTTTTTATTAAATTCTCATTTGAACGATTTCAACATCAAAATGCTTGAAAATGCTTATTTTAGCAAAACAGCCGTTTTTTGGGTTAATCTGCCCTTTTTAACGCGTAAACAGCATAAAACGAAGAATTTTATTATTCGTTTTTTATTAATATTGCTTTTATTTGAACGATTTCAACGATCCCAAAATGCTTGAAAATGCTTTTTTTAGCAAAACAGCCTTTTTGGGCTTTATTCTGCGTTTTAACGCGAAAAAAGCATAAAACGGCGAAATTTTTATTATTCGTTTTTATTATATTGCTCTATTTGAACGATTTCAACGATCTAAAAAGCTTGAAAAAGCTTATTCAGCCGCACGTTTTGAGTTTTTAAACTCGTTTTAACCCTAAAACACATAAAAACGCGAATTTTTTTTTTCGTTTTTATTTTTTCTATTTGAACGTTTTAACGATCTAAAATGCTTGAAAATGCTTATTTTAGCAAAAAAAGCACGTTTTGAGCTTTTTTAAACTGCGTTTAACGCGTAAAACAACAAAAACACAAAAATTTTTTTTTCGTTTTTTTTAAACGTTTTAACGTTTTCCCCTTTGCGAAAATGTTTTTTTGGGGAAAACGCACGTTTGAGTTTTTTGCGTTTTGGAAAAAGCATAAAAAAAGGGGAAAAATTTTAATTGGTTTTTTTTTTTCTATTTAAACGATTTCAACGATCTAAAATGCTTAAAATGCTTTTTTTAGCAAAACAGCACGTTTTTGGGAATCCTTTTTTAAAGCGTAAAACACATAAAAAAGAAAATTTTTATTATTCGTTTTTTTTAATATTTCGTCTATTTAACGACAACGATCTAAAATGCTTGAAAATTAATTTTAAAAAAGCCGTTTTATTTTCAGCGTTTTAACGCGTAAAACAGCATAAAAGGGGCGAAATTTGTATTATTCGTTTTTTTTTAATATTGCGTCTATTTGAACGATTTCAACGATCTAAAATGCTTGAAAATGCTTATTTTTAGCAAAACAACACGTTTTGAGCTTTAATCTGCGTTTTAACGCGTAAAACAACTTATCTAAAACGACGAATTTTTATTATTCGTTTTTATTAATATTGCTTCTATTTGAACGATTTCAACGATCTAAAAATGCTTGAAAGTGGCGTTTGTGAAACGGCGTTTTGGAACTGCGTGCCGTTTTGTAAACCGGCATAAAAACGACGAAATTTTATTATTCGTTTTTATTAATATTGCGCGTCTATTTGAACGATTTCAACGATCTATAATGCTTGAAAATGCTTATTTTAGCCGTAGCACGTTTTGAGCTTTAATCTACGCGTTTTAACGCGTAAAACAGCATAAAATGACGAATTTTTATTATTCGTTTTATTAATATTTAGCTATTTAAACGATTTCAACAATTAAATGCTTGAAAGTACTGTTTAGCAAAACGCTTTACGTTTTGAGCTTTAATCTGCGTTTTAACGCGTAAAACAGCATAAAAACGACGAAATTTTTATTATTCGTTTTTTATTCATATTGCTTCTATTTGAACGATTTCAACGATCTAAAATGCTTAAAATGCTTATTCTATAGCAAAACAGCACGTTTTGAGCTTTTGTCACGTTTTAGCGCGTAAAACAGCATAAAAACGACGAATTTTTTTGTTATTCGTTTTTATTCATATGCGTCTATTTAAACGATTTCAACGATCTAAAATGCTTGAAAATGCTTATTTTTAGCAAAACAGCACGTTTTGAGCTTTAATCTGCGTTTTAACGCGTAAACAGCATAAAAACGACGAATTTTTATTATTCGTTTTTATTAATATTGCTTCTATTTGAACGATTTCAACGATCTAAAATGCTTGAAAATGCTTATTTTAGCAAAACAGCACGTTTGAGAGGCTTTAATCTGCGTTTTAACGCGTAAACAACATAAAAATGACGAATTTTTATTATTCGTTTTATTAATATTGCTTCTATTTAAACGATTTCCAGCAATCTAAAATGCTTGAAAATGCTTATTTTAGCAGCAAAACAGCACGTTTGAGAGCTTTAATCTGGATTTTTAACGCGTAAAACAGCCATAAAACGACGAAATTTTTATTATTCGTTTTTATTCATATTGCTCTGTTGAACGATTTCAGCGATCTAAAATGCTTAAAAATGCTTTATTTAGCAGCAAAACAGCGCGTTTTGAGGCTTTAATCTGCGTTTTAGCGTAAAACAGCATAAAACGACGAATTTTTTATTATTCGTTTTATTCATATTGCGTCTATTTAAACGGTTCCAGCGATCTAAAATGCTTGAAAATGCTTGTTTTAGCAAAACAGCACGTTTTGAGCTTTTAATCTGCGCTTTAACGCGTAAAACAGCATAAAAACGACGAATTTTTATTGTCGTTTTTATTAATATTGCTTCTATTTGAACCGTTTTCAGCGATCTAAAATGCTTGAAAATGCTTGTTTTAGCAGCAAAAACAGCGTTTTGAGGCTTTAATCTGCGTTTTAACGCGTAAAACAGCATAAAACGACAGATTTTTTGTATTCGCTTTTACATTAATATTGCGTCTATTTGAACGATTTCCAGCGATCTAAAATGCTTTGAAAATGCCTATTTATGGCACAACAGCACACGTTTTTGAGCTTTAATCTTACGTTTTAACACGTAAAACAGCATAAAACGACGAATTTTTATTATTCGTTTTTATTATGTGCTTCTATTTGAGACGATTTCCAGCGATCTAAAATGCTTGAAAATGCTTATTTTAGCAAAACAGCACGTTTTGAGCTTTTATTCTGCGTTTAACGTAAAACAACATAAAAACGACGAATTTTTTATTATTCGTTTTTATTAATATTGCTTCTATTTGAACGATTTCAGCGATCTAAAATGCTTGAAAATGCTTGTTGCAATCTGCGTTTTAACGCGTAAAACGCTTATAAAACGACGAATTTTTATTATTCGTTTTTATTAATATTGCTTCTATTTGAACGATTTCCAACGATCTAAATCTTGAAAATGCTTATTTTAGCAGCAACAGCACGTTTTGAGCTTTTAATCTGCGTTTTAACGCGTAAAACAGCATAAAACGACAGATTTACACACTGTGGATTTTTATTAATATTGCGTCTGTTGAACGATTTCAACGATCTAAAATGCTTGAAAATGCTTATTTTAGCAAAACAGCACGTTTTGAGCTTTTAATCTGCGCTTTTAACGCGTAAAACAGCATAAAACGACGAATTTTTATTATTCGTTTTATTAATATTGCTATTTGAACATTTCAACGATCTAAAATGCTTGAAAATGCTTATTTTAGCAAAACAGCACGATTTTGAGCTTTATTCTGCGTTTTAACGCGTAAACAACATAAAAACGACGAATTTTTATTATTCGTTTTTATTAATACTTCTATTTGAACGATTTCAACGATCTAAAATGCTTGAAAATGCTTATTTTAATCCTGCGTTTTAACGCGTAAAACAGCATAAAACGACGAATTTTTGTATTCGTTTTATTAATATTGCTTCTATTTGAACGATTTCAACGATCTAAAATGCTTGAAAATGCTTATTTTAGCAAAAACAGCGTTTGAGCTTTAATCTGCGTTTTAACGCGTAAAACAGCATAAAACGACGAATTTTTTACTATTAGTTTTTATTATTGCGTCTATTTGAACGATTTCAACGATCTAAAATGCTTGAAAATGCCTATTTTAGCACAACAGCACGTTTTGAGCTTTTAATCTGCGTTTTAACGTAAAACAGCATAAAACGGTAATTTTTATTATTCGTTTTTTATTAATATTGCTTCTATTTGAACGATTTCAACGCGATCTAAAATGGCGAAAATGCTTGTTTTAGCAAAACAGCGTTTGAGCTTTTGTTCTGCGTTTAACGCGTAAAAGAGCAGCATAAAACGACGAATTTTTTATTATTCGTTTTTGGTAATATTGCTTCTGTTTGAAGACGATTTCAACGATAAAATGCTTGAAGCCAGCATTTTAATCTGCGTTTTAACGCGTAAAACAGCATAAAAACGACGAATTTTTGTTATTCGTTTTTATTAATATTGCTTCTATTTGAACGATTTCAACGATCTAAAATGCTTAAAATCTTGTTCTAAAAACGGCGTTTTGAGCTTTAATCGGTTTTAAGCGTAAACAACATAAAAACGCAATTTTTATTATTCGTTTTTATTCATAATGCGTCTATTAAACGATTTCAACGATCTAAAATGCTTGAAAATGCTTATTTTAGCAAACAGCACGTTTGAGCTTTAATCTTCGTTTTAACGCGTAAAACACATAAAACGACGAATATTTTATTATTCGTTTTTTTTTTTAATATTGTTCTATTTGAACGATTTCACGATCTAAATGCTTGAAAATGCTTATTTTAGCAAAACAGCCGTTTTGAGCTTTTAAACTGCGTTTTAACGCGTAAAACGGATAAAAAAGACGAATTTTTTAATTCGTTTTTATTATTGTTCTATTTAACTGATTTCAACATCAAAATGCTGAAAATGCTTATTTTGAAAACAGCACGTTTGAGCTTTAATCGCCCTTTTAACGCGTAAAAAAGCATAAAACGACGAAATTTTTATTATTCGTTTTTTTTCTATTGCTTCTATTTGAACATTTCAACGATCTAAAATGCTTAAAAATGCTTATTTTAGCAAAACAGCACGTTTTGACTTTAATCTGCGTTTTAACGCGTAAAACACATAAAACGACGAATTTTTATTATTCGTTTTTATTAATATTGCTTCTATTTGAACGATTTCAACGATCTAAAATGCTTGAAAATGCTTATTTTACAAAACAGCACGTTTGAGCTTTATTCTGCGTTTTAACGCGTAAAACAACATAAAACGACGAATTTTTTATTATTCGTTTTTTTTAATTTGCTCTATTTGAACGATTTCAACGATCTAAAATGCTTGAAAATGCATTTTAATCTGCGTTTTAACGCGTAAAACAGCATAAAAACGACGAATTTTTATTTTTCGTTTTTATTAATATTGCTTCTATTTGAACGATTTCAACGATCTAAAATGCTTGAAAATGCTTATTTTAGCAAAACAGCACGTTTGAGCTTTAATCTGCGTTTTAACGCGTAAAACAGCATAAAAACGACGAATTTTTTTTATTAGTTTTTATTAATATTGCGTCTATTTGAACGATTTCAACGATCTAAAATGCTTGAAAATGCTTATTTTAGCAAAACAGCACGTTTTTAGCTTTAATCTGCTTTTAACGCGTAAAACAGCATAAAACGACGAATTTTTATTATTCGTTTTTATTAATATTGCGTCTATTTGAACGATTTCAACGATCTAAAATGCTTGAAAATGCTATTTTTTAAAAAAAGCACGTTTTGAGCTTTAATCTGCGTTTTTAAAGCGTAAAACAGCATAAAAACGACGAATTTTTATTATCGTTTTATTAATTTGCTTCTATTTGAACATTTCAACGAACTAAAAGGGGAAATGCTTATTTTAGCAAAACAGCACGTTTGACCTTTATCTGCGTTTTAACGCATAAAACCAAAAGCGAATTTTTATTATTGTTTTTATTATTCGTCCATTTGAAGTTTCAACAATCTAAATGCTTTGAAAATGCTTATTTTTTGCAAACGCACGTTTTGAGCTTTAATCTGCGTTTTAACGCGTAAAAAACATAAAATGACGTATTTTTTATTATTCGTTTTTTTTATTAATATTGTTCTATTTAAAAAGATTTCAACGATCTAAAATGCTTGAAAATGCTTATTTTAGCAAAACAGCACGTTTTGAGCTTTAATCTGCGTTTTAACGCGTAAAACAGCTAAAACGACGAAATTTTATTATTCGTTTTTTTTCATTCTTCTATTTGAACGATTTCAACGATCTAAAATAAAATTTATTTTAGCAAAACCACGTTTTGAGCTTTAATCTGCGTTTTAACGCGTAAACACTAAAAACGACGAAAATTTTTATTATTCGTTTTTATTAATATTCCGTCTATTTGAACGGTTCAACGATCAAATCTTGGGAAAACTTATTTTAGCAAAACATCACGTTTTGAGCTTTAATCAGCGTTTTAACGTAAAACAGCATAAAACGACGAAATTTTATTATTCGTTTTTTTTAATATTCGCTTTTGAACGATTTCAACGATCAAAATGCTTGAAAATGCTTTTTAGCAAAACAGCCTTTTTGAGCTATAATCTGCGTTTTAACGCGTAAACAGTAAAAAAGACGAATTTTTATTATTCATTTTTTATTAATTTGCTTCTATTTGAACGATTTCAACGCAAAATGCTTGAAAATGCTTATTTTAGCAAAACAGCGTTTTGAGCTTTAATCTCGTTTTAACGCGTAAAACACATAAAAGACGACGAATTTTT